>NC_060901.1:3616012-3743512 GCF_014805685.1 Silurus meridionalis | reverse complement strand
CCACGTTCTGATTCCCCACTAAAGCCCACCACAATCAGCTACTACCACGCAACAGGTGGAAACACAAAGGTGTGAACTTTCAGTCTTGGAGTTCGGTGAGGAGCTCTCCTGGCGCGCTCCCGAGAAAAAACTCATTTACTCCGGGAACCAAAAGAACTTCAAGACTCATCTGATGTTCTTTCCGACCATCTCACCAAGCGATGTTCAGCCCCTCAAAGCAGCCTGTTCGATCTCAAGTTCCCCAAAGTCTGTGTGTGTGTGTGTGTGTGTGTGTGTGTGTAGAGCCGGGATAAATGCGCGTCCCCGCTTTCCAGCGCTTAGAGAACTGAGAAACAGATTGAATGGGTTTGGATTTGAGAGTTTTGTGAATAGGCCTGCCCTCTTCTTCTTCTTCTTCTTTTTCTTCTTCTTCTTCTCTCTCTCTCTCTCTCTCTCTCTCTCTCTCTCTTCTCTCTCTCTCTCTCCTCTCTCTCACTCACACACACACTCTCTCTCTTTCTCTCTCTCTTTCCAGGTCGTGTCCCAAATCACACACTACTGCTCTAAAGAGGGTGAGTGTATAGTACTCATGGCCTGCATATGGTGCGCACTAGTTTGTACAGTGGGTGCAAAACCTTGGGAAAGAGAGAAGAGAGAGAGAGAGAGAGAGAGAGAGAGAGAGAGAGAGAGAGAGAGAGAGAGAGAGAGAATTTAAAATGAAACATTTCTGTCATACACATTATATAACATATTTATCCACTTAAACACGAGAGATTGTGAAAGAAAGTAAAGTGAAATAGAGAGAGAGAGAGAGAGAGAGAGAGAGAGAGAGAGAGATAGATAGATAGATAGATAGATAGATAGATAGATAGATAGATAGATAGATAGATAGATCATAAGTTAGATTTATTTTATGATCTATTTCTCCACTCAAACATGAGAGAGAATGTAAAAGAGAGCTCGAGTGAGGGAGTGGGAGAGAAAGAGGGAGAAAGAGGGAGAAAGAGAGAAAGATAGCGATGGGGAATAGACAGACAGACACATAGATAGATAGATAGATAGATAGATAGATAGATAGATAGATAGATAGATAGATAGATAGATAGATAGATAGATAGATAGATAGGAGAGAGACAGCAAAAAATTGAGAGAGAAAGCAAGAAAGTGAGAGAGATAGAACGTTTTATAAGTTATACACATTATATGGCTTATTTCTCCACTTAAACATGAGAGAGACAAAGGGAGATATATATATATATATATATAGAGAGAGAGAGAGAGAGAGAGAGAGAGAGAGAATGAGAGAGAGAGAGAGATAGACAGAGGTCCTGAGGTATTTGTGTTTAATACGAGGCAGGAGCCAAAAAGGCTTCACGTGTGTCCTAAACTATTAGGATGTAGGACAGAGACATGGAATGACAGTGTTGGGGAACCTGTAGAGTAGTTTTACATCCCATAGACACATTATAAATGCAGCGGTGTGTGTGTGTGTGTATGTGTGTATACTCTGAGTATAACACACACACACACACACACACACACACCTTTTGTAATGTATAATTATGACTGATTTAAATGTCTTGCAGTTTGTAGGAAAAAGCTTTCATCCAGCAGCCAGGGTTCCTTGTTTCGCTCCTTCAGGAAGAACTTTTTTTTTTTTTTTTATTGCTTTAGTCGTTTAATGTTTTATTTTGCTTCTGTGTATTTCCCTGATGTTCGGATCGGAATGATATCATCTTAGAGCACTTTGAACAACACTACCTCTTGTCTCGTGATACAGGTGACTGGAAACCGTTTTCCCTGGAGGTGCACACCACTAGTGCTGCCACGTCATGGCTCCAGAATTCTCCGTTTTTGTCTGTGTGGACCTTCACACGTTCTTCATGTGATCTACGGTTTTATTTCCACCTCCCGAAGAAAAGATGCTAGTTGGCCTGGCTCTGAATTGTCTCTTGGTGTGAATGTGAGTGTGAAGGTGTTCATTGTATTTCCATACAGCACCGTTTAAGAAAGTTACAACCCTTAATCATCCAAAGAGCCCTTGAGGAACCCTTCAACTTCCTGGGCATGAACACCTTTTGCCACTTAGTTTTGCTACTTTAGAAGGACGCAGCCCTCGAGAAACACTGCTTTACGTCATGGCAACGTGAGTGATGAACAACAATGAGTCTTTATGTGTTAAGTTCAGATAGTTACTCATGTGGTTTAACAGGTGTAGATACACAGACAAGTCAGACAGTCCATGTCCACACACAGTCAGCGGTGAATCACAGCGGGCCGTCTTATCAGTCACATCCTTCTTGTATCATTACATTACATTTATGGCATTCAGAGGGTTGTGGCATTTAGAAGGTTATAGGAATTGGAGGGTTGTGGCATTCAGAGGGTTATAGGATTTGGGGGATATGGAATTTAAAGGTTATGGGATTTGGGGGTTATGGCATTTGGATGGTTATGGGCCAATGGAAGGTTATAAGCTTTGCTCAAGGGCCCAGCAATGACACCTTGGTGGTGAACCCATGACCTTCAAATCCAACACCTTTACCACTGAGATAACACTGACCTCGAGCGTTTAACAGAAGCGCATGAAAATGGCTATAGGGGCGTTCATAATATGTGGATTTAGATGATAATGATGACAAGATAAGAGATGCAAGATATGCTTCTATTTATTTATTTATTTATCCATTAGCATTTAAAAACTTCACAAAAAAAGATTTTACTATTAAAAATCTATATTATTATTATCATCATCATCATCATCATCATCATCATCATCATCATCATAATTATATCCGGGATCCTAAATTTAGTACCCGTCCATAATAACATGTATCATAATAAAAACATAAAATCAGTAAAGGAGGAATTGATCATTTGAAAGTCCAAGGAAACAAAGGACATTGTGTACAAACTGCTTTCTTCTCAAAAAGATCAGGAAAAATGAATCAAAAATATTCACCAAGAAACTTCATATCTCCCAGGAGATCCATAGTTTCCGAAACACTGAAACCCATCTCATGTGGCAGAACTACGCCACAATCAGCCCCCTGAGAACACATTCACTTGTTCTGATGTCTGATGTGAACTGAAACTGTGGGCCAGAAAAAAAATTATTTCCGTTGTTCTATTGGTTTCGGATGGAACCACAAGAACATCCTGAAGAGCCTTTTAAATTCCTGAACATTCATGAATATACGCTAACATTCATCAATAATCAGTGGAGAAAAGAACATCGTGAGGTTTAGATCTTTCACAGGTTTTAGGTTTCATAAAGGGGTTCTTCTTAGAAGCTTTGTTGGGATCTACACACAACCATTTTGTTCGGGGACAAGCTAAAGAAACCTTTAAGAACTACATTTTTGTCTACCCCTGCCAAGCCCCTACCACCATCACCATCACTTTCAACCCCAACACCACCACCACCACCACCAAGATCACACTGATATAAAATACACAAAATCCACAGCACTGGAGTTGTTTTTACGTTATTACAGGGAACTGCGAGATTCTGAAGTGGTGTTGATGGTTTTCTGCCCGATTTAAAGGGACAGTACGAGCAGACGGATTGAACCTCAGGTCTGGAAAATTTGCAGCTGTGAACTGGAAAAGAAAAAAAAGAAAACACACCAGCAGCTCTTGGCCGCGCTGCCTGCCGACAGATTGATTTTTGTCATTGTTATCTTTAAGAACTGTAAAAATATTTACCTCCCCCCCACCGCCCCACCGATGGGGACCTCAACACCCCCTAAATCACCTCCTACCCCTCAGCTTTCTCTTTTATTCTCGCTCTCTTTCTGCTTGGCCTGAAATGTATAACATCCCCATTGTAACCTTTACATTCATGGATATACAGTATGTTTCTTTTATGATACTCGGGAAGCTAAAAGCTTTTCCCATCTATCCTTCTCCCATTATTTTAACACACATTTGGTTTTTTTTCTTTTTCACTCTTCTCTCTCCCCTCCTTTTCTCCCAATCAGTGTGTTTTTGGCCGCTATGGTTGAAACCACATCATTTCCACGCCCACACACGGTCCTCCTTCTCCTCGCTCGCGCTCTCCTAAAACCAGATGCAGAGACGGGCTGCTATATATACACACACTTTAAACAGAGAGAAGGAGACCTCTGCAGCACCCTTCAGTACGGTTAGCAGGCTTTCGCAGGGCTGCACGGGTAGCGTGGCTATCGAGGACACGCAAAAAACACCCATACATGCTCCTTTTCTCTTGTTCAGCCTGGAAGTGATTACGTGCACAGAAAAGATTTTCAAGGCAAAGAAGCACAAATTTAAGTTTTTTCATCAGTGGCTGTTTTTCTTGTGTTTTTTCTAACAACCTTTTCAGGATCAAAGTGTGGACACTAAATTAAACATCCCATTCCACATTTAGTCCCCTTCTTTTCTCTCTTTTCTCCACTCTTCTGAGAAGATGTTCCACTCGATTTTGTGGATATTTTTGTTCATTACAACAACACAAGGGTTATTAGTAAAATAGTGATGTAGGTGAGATAAGGAGGTTCCTGCGGCACGTTCATTATCTTCAATAGGGCTAGAGCTCTAAAGCAGGAGATCTTTTATACACTCCCAACCCATGTAAAACATATCTTCATGGAATTATCCTCCTGGAACGGGTTCGGGTCTTCAAGTTTAATTGGAGGGAATATTTCAGGACACCACGTCCTACACTATTGTGCATCTCCAAGTTTGTAGTAACAGTTTGGAAAAAAAGACCACATACAACTGGTAAAAAAAAATAGCAAAAAACCCCCAAAGGGGTCCCAATACTTTTGACCCAAGTGTATCTTATATAATAAAAAAAAACTTACTATTTTACCTGCATATCACCATTTGTGTAAATTTCATTCATTTAGATTTTTCAGGGTCTTCAGGTGTTTCAGAAGTTTCTTCATACTCAGTTCTTATTTTATAAATATATAATTATATGTTCTACAAAAAAAAAAAAATAATAATAATTAATAAAATTCTTCTCCATCAAGAAGGTGCAACGATTCCCGAATGAACCGTCTCTCGAGGTTCTGTTGGTCACAGGTGTTATGGACGGCGTTCTTAATTTTGTTTAATTCATGCGAATTAGCTTCAGGATTTCATGGACTGGTCTTTAATGTCTAATAGGTTTCATAATTTATACAGAAAACAAAAAAATATACTTCACGTGGATGTTTTATTTTCGTATTTCCTTCAGCATCTTTAATAAACCGATTTGTGAAAACATGACCACGTAAAAACAAGTATCTTCAGTGTAAATAATGATAACAATGATAATGACAATTAAAAAATATATTTATAAATAGAAATAATAATTGGAAAAAAGAATTTGAAAAAATTAAGCAAAAATTAAATCAAAAATTAGGGTGAAATTACATGCAAAGGAGCCCGAACGTTCCTCTGAGGGGTCAAAAATCAAACGTGTTTGAGGGCCGTGGGCTGAAGATGACTGCAGCATTTAAACCAATATATCAGAATGAAAGTCTCTAGTTAATAAAGTGAATAAATGGAGAACATGATTCTGTAATCTGTTTAATTAATGCAGTTTTATATTCAATTGATTTTTATTTGTGTTGCGCTTTTAACAATGAACATTGTCTTAAAGCAGATTCACACAGATAATGTGGTGATAAAAATTAATATGTTCTTTATTAGTGTAAGTTTGTCTCTGATGAGCGAGCCGGTGGTGACTGTGGAGAAGGAAAAACTCCCTGAGACGGCATTAGAAAGAAACCTTAAGAGGAACCAGACTCAAGAGAGAAACCAGTCCTCATCTGGGTTGCACCGAATGTCCATTTATTACAGATTCACAATATTGAGGTGTGCAGTGATGCTGATCAGAACAAACTGTAGTCCTGAGTCAGTGTAGCAGACTGTTGACATTAACTACAGTGTAAATCCTCAAAATCTTCCTTAATGGGTCTCTCGAAAACTTCTCCTGACTTTACTAGACTTTAGATGCGATGACACGAGTCTGTAACACAGACGGATCCCCTGTGAGGCGTAGCGTCTCCCTGAGATGAGTAGGAGAAATGGAATGAAACCATGAGGGTGTGGGATGAGGTCCTTTTAGAAAACAATATGAGATGGGATCGCCGATACGGAGGATCTGGACGGCCAAAACCGTTGCTGTGATACAAAGAGTGTGTGTGTGTGTGTGTGTGTGTGTGTGTGTGTGTTTGAGACCTTAAAGGAAGTAAAGGACATCTCCAAGCACCCGGCCTCTTCAGGAGATCAGTGCTATCTTCATCTCATCCTCACAGAGGAATGTGTTGAGTGTCAAGACCTGAAAAAAGAAACAAGTGCAAGACACCGCTAACGCAACACACACACACATACACACACACACACACACACACACACACACACACTAATATTGTATAAAAGTAATAGCTTGATAAGAAATCAGTCACACAAGAGCAGACGGCCCTGGTGAAAACAACACGAGTGTGTGTTTGTGTGTCGGTATGGCAATGGCGTGCAAAAAAAAAGAGCGAGACGGCAGATAATGAAGTGTTTATATTTACAAAAGATGAATACATTATGCCTAATTCGTTCTCTTTTCAGTACACACATCTCCAGAGCTTCCACTAGGAAGAAAGAAAAGAAAGAAAGCAGGAAAACAACCCAATGAAACCCAGGTCATGTAGGTGATTGTTTTGAAAACATCTTTTCCTTTATTAAATGTATTAAATTAAATTGGAAAGAGTTTTGAAGGGGGGGGGGTGCGGGGGTTGCAGGGGTGGGGGTCGATACCCTCCAGGACTGCGTCTGTGTGCTGGAGGAAAAAAACAAAACCATGAAAACTATACACAAAAGATTTGGATTCTACAGAGCCCTGAACAGTGCACTTCACAATGTGTGGTCTGATCTGGTGTTCGACACGTGAGACAGAATCCAACACCAGGGCTGCACACGTCTTTGGTTTTTCGGACTTCGCGACTCCTTCGGGGTTTCGAGCGCAAAGTGATCGCAGGCGCGTCAACTAAACGTGTGGAGAAAAAAACAAAATTAAAAAAACATGCACGTGTCCTGTAAACGTGTGCAGGAAAATATAGGGGCGGTCAAAAGTATTGGGACACCCTGCATTTTATAGAATATCAACGACCAGACAGGGAAGACGGCGTTCATCCTGCGTCGAGTTCCAGACATGTGATCTGTTTAATGTGTGTGTGTGTGTGTTTGTCTTTTTTGGATTTTGAAGCGAAACAAAACATCGAACTACTCTCATGATTGTTAACTTTAACGTTTTTATAAATATCGTTCTCCCGCTCTGAGTCCGGATCTTCACAAAGTGCTCATGATGTATGTGACATAAAACCGTAATACAAGACGATCCCTTTTCAGGCTTTGCGTCCTTCCTGAAATGAGTAGAAGAACAGGAAAGTATCTGTGATGTAACGCAGCACTGTCCTGTTCTCAAACATAATCTCGTATAGTCAGAAGTATTGGGACATGAGGTTTTTTCCAGCCATATGCGATTCTTCATTAAACTGCTACCGTGAGTTTGGAGGCACACGGCCGTATGTCTGGGTGAAATTTTCACTTCTCGTGAACTAGGAGACCCAAACCTGTTTCAGCATGACCCTACTTCTCTGTGCGCAAATCCAGCTCCATTGATAGGAAGTGTGTTGAAGATCTCGAGTGGCCTGCTACAGAGCTCAAACCCTATTAAACATGATGAGAACGCCAACTGCACCCCCTGGTCTCCTCACCTCACCTAAACCAGTACTTCACATGATCTTTTTCTAACACCCTTATCCAGGGGTCTCCAATCTTTTCCAGAAAGGGCCGGTGTGGGTGCAGGTTTTCATTCCAACCAATCAATGGTCACACCTGATTTGAACAGGTAGGATTTGGTGTGGACTTGCTTGGTTGGAATAAAGACCTGCACCCACACTAGCGCTTTCTGGAAAAGACTGGAGACCCCTGCCCTTGTCTATGAATGAGCTTATAATAAGAGCAAATGCAGACTTAATGTGGAATGTAGATGTAAAAAAAAAAAAGGAAAAAAATGCTGAGGTGTCCACATATTTTTTGTCCATAGAATGTATTTAATCGAGAGCGACTCAAAGGGTGGGAACAGTCGATCAGTCGTTTCTTACCCCCGAGCGTTAAACAGGGAAATAGAAAAGCTTCGTAAACGCAGACCTGCGATCCGGAGTCACAGTTTTAAAACCGTTATTAAGGGTCGAGAAGCGACATAGAGCACAGTCGTGGAGGGAGGACTTTCCCAAAAACACAACACACTTACACAATAGTGATAAAAAAAAAATAAACACTCAATTTGACATGTTTGAACAGGCAGAAAAAAAAACAAAAAAAAACCCAGATTAAGTACATAGCGACGGTACATCAACCACACGGTAACGCTTTTCAGAATGTGTGCAACAGCATTTATTTGACACTTAGAAAGAATTTGAGACACTTTTTTTTATCATCTGGGATTTGTTGTGTAAGATGTACGGCATTTTGTTCAGACGGACGTCTTCCCCTCCTCGTAGACGAGAGCGTAGAGGAAAAAACACACAAACTCCGACATCTCACAGTTCAACTCTATTCATCTCACTTTATCAGCTAATATATAAATATAGATGCACGTGTGTGTGTGTGTGTGTGTGTGTGTGTGTGTGCGCAGGAGAGTTCAAAGAGTGCGGGGCAGAATTTCTCCGGCAGTGTTTTCACGCTCGAGTAAATGGACTAAATAAATCCGACGCTCAAAAAAAGACGAGCGTTGACCTTCATCGTCACGTATTTGGTAGGGAAAAAAAAAAAAAAAACGTTTGACAGCGTTGATTTTTGTTTCCCCGCACGTTCGTTTCTAATCGTCCCCACCCCCCGCGATACCGTGGTCTCTCCCGGACGCAGTAAGGAGAGACCTGACGGTTGCACTCGAGGCTGATAGATGATGGAAAAATTCCACCGCGGAACGAGGAGACGGAGTACGGCGTTGCTTCGAATACGCGCCGCTGGAGAACATTCCGAGTCTTCGCCTCTCTTATCGTACGCCCTTGGCGTCGAAGTGGGGGGAGAGAGGGGAAAAAAAGAAACCCCCGAAAACATAGCGAATACCTCGCTCGTGATTATTATATAAAACATTTGACCTGCTGCTTATTGGAATATACGCAAGGCACCGTGACGTAAAGTGCGAAGTGTGACTTATGAAGAAAAAGCGAAAAGAACGAATGACCTCTGGAGTATATATGTATAATGTAATAGAAGCTACACGGAGAGTCACGACAAGCCCACCCCCCACACCAACCACACACACACACATATTACACACACACACAACAGAATATCTTTTACATTTACAGCATTTGGTGGACGGCCTCATCCAAAGCGTCTTAAAACTAAAGCAGGGCCTTCGTCAAGGGTCCAGCAGTAGCAGCTTGGTGGTGCTGGGATTTGAACTTGTGACCTTCTGATTCCAAAGTCCAAAACACTGCTCTACAACCTCCCACAATATCCTCTCAATATCCTTTCTCCCCTCCTATACGTTCACGTTTCTGATCTCGTTTTCTTAGTGAATACGAAGGTGACTGGAGGATCAGCGTAAGAGTGCACCTCATAAATCCTTGCTGTATAAGTGTGTGTGTGTGTGTGTGTGTGAGAAAAAGTGGATGTGTAAGAGCGAGCATGTGCCTGTGTTTAGTCTAAGCTCCGATACTCAGCCACAGCCCTAAAAACAGCTCTATATTTCAGACACCGGAGACGACACCAAGCCAAAACACTGGATTGCACTAGTACGTGTGTGAGAGAGAGATAGACAGACATGAAAGCAAAAAGACGTAAAGGTAGGGGTGTGTGTGTGTGTGTGTGTTCTGTCGTTTATCAAGGATTAATTGTGGCCATAAAAAAAAAAAAGAAAAAAAAAAAAAGAATGTAATAAAATCATTAGCGTTTGTGGCGTGCCCGGGCGCGAGGGCATGTCCTGGGGGTCCTGCCAACACGCAGTAAAGCGAGGCATCGATACCTACCGCATCAATAAACGCTGGCATGAAGGAGCCTCGTTAACCTTTGGATCGTCGCCTATTAAATATACAGGAATATAGTTTGCACCATGATTGAAATTTTCGTCCTTTATTGTTTTAATTACATTTACAAAAAAAAAAAATAATAAAAAAAATAAAAAAACTCCATTCAATTTATAATCAAAAAGTGGGTGTGTCTATTTAACTGAACAAAAGTGGGCGGATCCACTTAAACAAAGGAAAGTGGGCGGATCCACTTAAATAAAAGTGGGTGGGTCCATTTAAACGAAGAAAAGTTGGCGGATCCATTAAACCGAAAGAAAAGTAGGCGGGTCCATTGAAATGAAGAAAAGTGGGCGGATTTAAAAACGGGGGTTTTGTTGCTTTTGGCCGTTGTTTGGTACCTGTGATAAAGATGAAGGAACATCTGTGGAATGGAAAACGCTTATGACCTGATTTAAGGTGTCGAAAAAAACGAAAAACAAAACAAGAAACACGACGCACAAACTATCGCGATTAAACAAAGGTAAAAGACTTTGGATTCCAAACAGTGAGGGGTCGCTCGGATCGCTCACGTGAGCCAGTCTGATTTCACACGTTTGCTTTAACGATACTGCTGTGTTCCTTCTTAAGGGTGTAAAATAAAAACTGAGTGTCACTTTAGGAACAGCAGCTGTGTGTAGGAACAAACACAAACCAAAAAGAAGATATTACACGCTGCACATGCGTTCCTTCAATTGAAGGACACACAAAACCACCAAAGCCAGCTACATGAAGATATGATTTACATGGGATGGAGTGGAAGATCTCCTGCTATAGAGCTGCACACCAGGCCTCCCCACATCACCTCCATCAAATCTAAAAATCTAGTGGAACATCTTCTCAGAAAACTGGAGATAATTGTAAGAGCAAATAGAGACTAAATGTGGAATGGTGATGTTCAAAAAAGATACACATACCAGTCTTATGGTCAGGTGTCCACATTATATATGATGTAATGAACTGAGGGAAATTAAAGGACCCCACCCCCACCCCCATACGTGAAATATTTCCATTTCCATTTACTGCATTTTATCCACGTTTTACAAATGAGCATTTCAGGGATAAGAGCTTTGCTCAAAGGCTTATCAGCAAGAGCTTGGTGGGATTTGAACTTGTGCCCTTCATATCCAAAGGGCAACATCTTAACCACTGAGCCCCCACCTACCCCAAATCCCAAAAACGTGCCCAAAACGTGTTTGTGCAAAACTAAATGCAATATTTTTTCCCTCCTAGAAATTCTCCGTGACTCACTCTGCCATGCCAGTCTGTGTTTGAGTTTAGTCAGAAGTCCAGCCCAGTGATGAGTTTTCCTTATAAGGGAACGTATCTGTCTCTGTGTGTACCAGGTTGGTGGCATGACTGTGTGTGTGTGTGTGTACGTGGGTTAATAAGAAAGATTAAACTTCAGAGATCACAGGCGTGGCAATATTCCACACGGCTTATCGAATCGCTGGACAGGACCGGGCGGAAAAAAAAAAAGAGAGAAGAGCGAAAAGAGCAGAGTGCGAGTTAACGCCTAGTGTCATCCACATCCCTCTCTGGACTTTAAAGCGTATCCGAGCGATCGATGAGGCAATATTTATGACGAGCTGACCCTGCATTCATCGACACCCTTGGCCTGGAGATAGAGACTCATATAATCATAAATGGTGAGCGGATTCACCTTGTGCAAGGAGGGGGGGGGGTCTCTCTCGGGAGAGAAAGAGATAACAAAAAAAAAAAAAAAAAAAAAAAAAAAAAAGAAAGTTATTTTCGAAAACCAAATGTAAAAGTCCTCATTTAGGCCACTTTTATATGATCCACTCTCCTGCCCTGAGCCTATAGTTCCTCTATATATATATATATATATATATAAAATGTATATTTATACGTAGGTCTCTGTATTAAAACCAGCTTACATGATATAATTACAACACAATTTCTCATTTCTGACTCGAGCAAACAGTAACGGTATTAATCCTAAACAAAACAAAGGTTTCTGTGTTTTCTGGGACATTTTTGTAAATGAAACTCTAAAATGAAAAAAAAACACATAAGTAGTAACAGTATATCGGATCGATCGAATTTTACGTTCGAATGATTTGAGCGAATTCATTTGACTCGTTCGACGCGAGTTAGGAGGAACAGAACGAGAGGGTCGATGGCGAGTCTGCGTCCCATGCGGAACAGATTTATGGGCCCAGGAAGAGAGAACGAGAGCAAGAAGAAGAAGGAGGAGGATAAGAGCCTCTTCAGACATGAGCACTTGTTAAGGGTGAGATGTTATGGTTTCACTCGTACTGATGGACTTAATGGACTTCTCCTTTAATACTGCACTTCACCGTGTGTTTATGCGTGTCCGAGTCGGCCGTAAACTTGTGGGGTTTTAAACAGTAAACCAGAAAAAAGGGGGGAGGGGACGATATTTAGGTGAAGAGAGACAGAGTCGGGAGAAGACGGATGTAGGGAACGACCCCCGCGAGGCTCGTTCAATCGTGCCCCCGCGCTGATGTGCTGTTCATCCCAATTTACACTCCAGCTCCTGTCCTTCCTGTCTGGAGTGTCTGGGTGGAGATGCACAGATGTCCTTGAGCTCGCAGCAGTGAGACAGGAAGCTGGACGTGCTGTATGTCTGGATTTTTCCCAAACCAAAAAAAAAATAAAAAAATGAGGGTGAAGAAAAAAAAAAAAAACAAAAAAAAAAAAAGGAAGAGCACACTGGTTCAGCACGACTCCTCCAGTGCGTTGACGACCTGCTCCAGGATGTCAGGGCAGTGGTCCGCAATCTGCTGCAGGACCGAGTTGGCGTACTCCTGGAGCTCGGCGCTCTCTCGCTCGCACTGCTCCAGCTCCGATTCCAGCTGCAGGGGGAAAGAAGAAGAACAATCGGCTTAGTCTACACGTTCTACTGTTTTATTCTGTGTGCAGGGAATCAAACACTCGGGCATGTTGTTACGGGAAAAACTTTGATCTGAAGGTCGCGAGTTCAAATCCCAGCCACACCAAGCTGCCACTCCTGGGCCCCTGAGCAAGGCTCCTTTACCCCCAATAGCTGCTTAGTTGTATAAATGAGACATGGGCTCTGGATGAGGATGTCTGCCAAATGCCATAAACGTAAATGTAAAAAACATCTGGATGGTGATGCCGATTATAACAACGTGCCCCGGAGAGTTTTACTCCTCTTACACTGCAGGGCTTTTTCCAAATATTTAAAGAACAATGTATGCTTTTCATCCGTTTTGTACATTTGACAAAAATCATCAACAGAAAATCTGTCAACTCACATGACATACACAATAGTGCTTTAACGGAAATACATTTTGACTGCACTAATTTTCTGAAAAATGATAAATAAACAAATATCAAAAGCTCAACGGTAGCTCACTGTTTACAATGTTGGGCTTCTGATCTGAATGTTATGAGTTCAAATCCCAGCACCACCAAAGCTGCCACTACTGAATGTTTGAGCATGTAAATCTAAATACTAATGAAACCCTTTATAAACTCAGAAAAACATCATCTGGACAAATGAAAGTATTTCACAGGGTTCTGAGGGTCAGTCAGGTTTAAGATTTTCTTTCCATCCACAAAAGCTACATTTGTGCAACTCTCACTGCACATCTCTCTTCTGCCCTACAGTGCATTATGAAGTTCCCCGTGAGCGTGAACGTCTGCGTGCTGGGGAAAAAAAATAAAGAAAGTGTGCGAGAACGGATGAGGTGCAAACAAGTTCAAAAAGAAGTGCGAAGTTCAGGAAGGTGCGAAGCAGCAGTCGTCCGGACGACGATAATCTTCTCCACCTGCTTCTGACGGTGGAACTTCCCGTTCACACCCGATGGTTAAATATAGCGCTGAAAAAGGCCGTCTCTGCAAAGCGCATCATTTTAAACCCATTCGAACGCAGGCCTCGCTCTCGGAATCCGTTTCACCGCTTTTTACTTTCTGCTCGTAACAAGGATTCGAGGCTAAAAACGACTATTTAATTGTTTTTTTTTTCACAGCATCCAGGGCGCTAACGATAATCACAGGTGTGAACGTCATTAAAAGATGACGGACGATTTTTTTTCCCCGCACGATTTCTACGCCGACTTGGACCGAGACGAGGAACTGAAGGGCCGGGGAAACGCAATGCCAAGTGCTCTGGGAAGTATGTTATAACAGGAGCAGGTGCCTTAAACTGGCATATTCTATCACTCACACACACACACACACACACACACACACACACACACACACTGCTGAGAGAAACACTCTGGGCACTGGTAATAAATCAAAGTTAAAAAAAAAAAGTATTTTTGCGCTGGGAATGCACCAGAATTCAAGCACAAGTGGCCAAGCAAATTAATAGTAAATAAATAATAAAATATTGGAAAACTTATTTTTTTTTATGTCGTTAAGATATTAAAATACTTTCCATAGGAAATGAGGCACTTATACCTTTTTCTTTTTTTATATTTATATGTAGTCTTATAATTTTATTATACAGAATAATTATACATTGAATTATTATATATTTACAGTATATATATATATATATATATCTATATATATATATATATATATATATATATATATATATAAAATTATATAATATATAATAGACAATAACAAAAAGGTTAGAATTATATTATAAAAAATATATAAAATATATGGAATGTTATAGAATATAATAAAGACTTGTGTGTGTGTGTGTGTGTGTGTGTGTATATATAAAAAATAATTATTTTTATTATTCGTATTATTATCATTATGAATGTAATTTTTACCATATAGCATTTTTTCCCTCCCATTTTTTAGTCTGTCGCGTCCTACATTTCCCTCTCAGTTTTTCCTTCAGTCGTCGCTCATCACTCAGTAGGACCTTTATATCTTCTGCCTCACGTTTCCCGCCCAAACGTACCTGGGTCGATGTGAACAGGCAGAGATTTGAGGTGCTCCAAAAGTAGATTGCGAATAAAACAAACCCCGCAATGGCGTTTTCTTTGGCCGCCCCCTGATTGAACGAGGTTAATGATAAAGACATCTGTAACAATAACGACAGCGCGTATATTCATACATCATACAGCGCACTTCCCCTTTGTGTATTTTTCATACGTGCGCCCGGATTGGACGGCCCTTCGCAATTAATAAAGCGAAACAAAGTTGCGGTGGTTCAGATTGCACGACGCAATGCTACCTGTCAGAGCAGTGTTTGTACAACTGCAGTGTGAATACGCCTGGGCAGCAGCGAGAATGACAAGCATCCATTCCTGACACACAGCTAGTGCTAACGCTACGCTTCACTTGCTCGGGCTGGAGAGGGGGGGAAAATCCGTGACGGATATGCCCGGGAAAGCCTTTCCAAATCTGGGCCTCTGCGGCAAAACGAAATAGGGAAAAAAATGAAAGTGGGCCAAGAGTGGGGCAGGGCCAGTTCTAGACTTTTGGATTAAAAAGTTAAATGTATATTTTTTTGCCTAAAAAATTATTAATAATAAAAAAAAAATAAAAATCACTCTGTAATTTTCACTGTACATGGAAAGACACTTGTGCTAAACTCGCTAAACTTGCGCTTCCCCACAGCGGTAAAAAAACCCCCAAGCAATTTTACATCCGTGGTACGATCTGAGAGAGATTTGCGCCAATAACAGAAATCTGATTGGATGTTGCATTTTGGTCTCATTTATAGTCGTAATAAAGCAAATTATATTTGGACCAGCAAAAGAAAGAACTACAAAAAAATTAAATAAAATTAAGACCTGTTAAAAAATTATTTAAGACCCGGAACTGCAAATTTATCAACTAAATCAACTAAATTGTTATTTTTTTTATACTCGGCAGAAACCCTGTGACCCAACCCTTGGAAACATGGGACACGTTGGTGGGGGAAATAAGGACACTGAAGACAGGAGCAGGTACAAAGGAGAAAGAAAGTGGAGTTGTGTAGTTGTGTGAGGAGAGTTAATGAGGCTCATCGATGCCTGATATACGGCGGCCCAAGGTGAGGGTGAGGGGTGCAGTCATGCCGTCTATCCAAGCTCCATTAAGAGCACAGAGCAGGAAGCTGGAAGCTGCAAGTGCTACAGTCGAGGCTGTGAATTATAAAATAGCGATTAAAATATATATATAAATTTAATCACTTAAACTGATGGCTCTTAGTGGACTCGATGGACACCTGACTTTTCCACCAATTTGTGGTTCTTCTTACAAAATTTTCACTTGAACTAGGAGACCCAAACCTGTTCCAGCATGACGATGCCCCTGTGCACAAAGCCAGCTCCATGAAGATCTGCTTTACATGGGTTGGAATAGAAGATCTCCTGTTATAGAGCTCCAACCCTATAAAACGGTAACTGCACCCCAGGCCTCCTCACTTCCTCACCTACGTGACTTTACTAACGCCCTTATCAATCTCCACAAACTCTAATGGAGCATCTTCCCAGAACAGTGGAGGTTTTTATAATTGCAAATGTGGAATGGGCTGCTCCACAAACGGTCCACATGGCGTGTCGCTCTTCTCCCTGTTTATGGAAGTGATGCAACTGTTCTATTTACGCAAACCGTTCTTCGTAAATAACTTACAAGATTTCCCACGTGTGATTTATTAGCGAATTAGTGTCGCGTTTATGATCTTGGTAAACGTTTTTACCAACTGAGCAGGATTATAAATACGCGTTATAAACACGGGCATGGGATCTGATAGCAATGGCGCAATTTAAAAAGGAAAAAACAACCGAAAGTGTTTATTACTCCTGAAGAACGTTGAAACTTTGAGGCTAATTATCACAAAACAGAACATCCGTTGTATGGAAACGAACCTTTTGCTAGACACTGATTAGGACCAGAGTTCAGGGACGAATGATTTTTGAAAAAAAGAATCTCCAGTGACAAGCTCATTTCTTCTAAGATCAGTCCAAGTCTCAGGGAGGGGAGTTAAAGTGAACGAAGCTCTTGGGTGAGGGCAGAAACGTTGCAGGGCTGCTGCTGCTTCTCTCCACTTTACTGTGTCTACTTAGTAAAGATCCTCTGAAAAAACAGAGCAGTAAAGATAACACAGTTCTTAAGATTAGAAGAAGGTATCTATCTCTTTATCTGTCTCCCAAACTGGTTTCCTTTCTCAGCCTTGACCCTAAGACGAGAGGAAAAATGGGGAGCGAAATAGAATGAGAGGATGTATTTTCCTGTGTGTGTGTGTGATACTCTGTTATCATAGAGGATTCTTATCAAGCGTTATCACACCTTTACTGCTAGGGCGCACTCTGAGCCCCAGATAAACAGCGCCTGGGTTATAACGAGCGCGGAAAGAACTCGACTCTCTCCCACCGAACAGGGGCCGAGAACTAGAGGTCTGAAAAGTACGTACAGAAATTCCTAAATGAACGAGACTGTCCATGTAACGCCCGAGAAGATCCAAAAACGTCGACCACTTGGCCCATCCTCGTGGTCCTGACTTCCCTGACATTTGTCTTTCCACCTTCTACCCCAGAGAGAGTGAAAAAGAGGACAAGGAAAAAAAAAAAAGAGAAAGACGTGGATATAAATTAGGCCTAGCTGAGTGCTCCCCTGGCATGGCGGTTAAATGTTAAATCAGAGGTATGAAGATGACGACCATGGGCAAGTCCTGTCCTTGGCTGGATCCAGACTGAGTTTCCATCAGTGCCAGGATGGAGTCGAAGGAAAAGGGGAAGACGGGGTCTAGGGGTCTAAAAATCTGCAGATCTGCTAAAGCCATTAAATCTTTTTCAATGAATATACAAAGAAATTTGTACAAAAGTGACAATGATTCTCAGAGTCAGACATTTTCAGATTAACTACATTTTAAACTGAGAGGGTTTTTTTTTTGTCTGTGTAAATTGCTTGCTTTTAGAAAGAACTCCCCTTTCCATTCATCCCCACATTCAACAAACTGAGATGAGGTCACTGCAATCTTCTTTCCTCATTCTGTTGAAATCCCCTCTCCCCAAGCCAGAGCACTAAACGCTCCCCAACCCAGTTCCTTTACTAGCGCTGGAGAGGAAGAGATATCTCTACGGTGTGTCAGAGGGTCTCCAAGATCTTCCAAACGACACCAAGTCTTCATCACCAAGGGGCCAGCTCAGGTACAAGGGACGACAGGGGTCAAAGGTGAAGGTGTATTCAAAATTTCAGAGTTGAAAAAAGAATTCAAGATCTGCATAATTAAATGGTTCGTAGGGGGCAGCACAAGGCTGCATGCACAGTCACAGGGAGCACCGGCCTTCATAATCCGAAGTGACAAAAGACATCGTCCTGTGTACATGGAAAGCTGTGTGACTGGTGCCATTCTGACCACGTGTGCACCTCCCACCTCACACGTGAGTCTCTCGCCTGAATCAACGCAATCTCACTTCCGCACACACCTTTCCCGCCAGATTCAGCACAAAGGTTGGCATTTTGACACCGTTGTGGAGATCCAGCATGAATCGCAGGAGGGGCTTGACGCGCTTCGGAAAAGTAGGCTCTCAGGACACATTCCAGAAGTGGCAGGAAGAATGGGGGACTATTTTGAAGGTGATAGTGTGAAGACATGGATAAATAAAGTACTTGCTTGTAAACAGTGCAAGTCTCAAAACTCAAGTCTTTGGAACAGGCGACCATATACACACACACACACACACACACACACACACACACACACACACACACACACACACACACACACACACACACACACACACTCTACGTATATTTTATGACGAATTGAACACTTTAGACTAAACCTAATGACGCTCCCTGTGAGAGAAGAAGGGACTCGGTGGAGACTGGACTTTGCCCCGACAGTGAAGGGTTGTGGTTGTTGCACTAAAGAGGACTAACCGCATCTGATTAGAAATGCCTGGAGAATGAGGTCCGGGCTGATCTGTACAGCCCATCAATCAAGACTAATTGTGTTTCTAGGCTAATGTGGCCAGGAGCGGACGCACAAGTCGCACCCGATGCCAACCACAACGGCGGATGAGGTCAAACCCGTTCGGTCGAGGGCAGTTTGCACAGAGTTTCAAACACAATCACGACGAAAGCCTGGCTCGCAATAACTTTTGCACACACACTCACCACATAATGACGAAAGTCCGCTTTTAGATTTTTTGCTGATTCCGAGTCTGAACCGAAAGGCGTACGTTCGCGTCTGTGATTGCGAAGAAGCATTTTTCACCACTGAGGTCACGTTTTTATTTATTTATTTTTTTTTAAAGTGCACTTAGAGAAAAGAGGAAGAGAAGGTTTGGGTTCATATTTAAAAAAACAACAACAAAAAGAACACCATTTGATCAAGATCACACAAAATGATTTCAATTCCCGCATGCACTTCAGGGATGGAGAAGGTGGAAAGTTTAAGACGGTTCTCTGCATGACCTGGCGTCCCAAAACCATGATGCTCATTAGATTTCAACATTTCTTCAGGAAAGGATAAAAAAAATGTTTTCGGGGTCGAGCAGGAGAGGAACGCTTGAGACGGTAAACAAATATCGTGCAATTATACAGTGAGGTCCGAAAGTGCAAACATTTTAATACAAATGATTTTATCAGCAACTTAAGTAGAAAATAGAGTTTTAGAAATAGTATTTGCCATTTTGCATTGGTGACCTCATGCACTGCAACACGTGTGCTTCAATAGAGGAGATACAACTCATCGAAAATTTTGACTTGTTATGCAGGAAGTTACATTCAAAATATAAATGATGTTTAGTAAAGAATTTAAATGAAAACAAATCCTAACATTGGGTTTAGTGTGGCTTCAGTGTGCCTGCTGAAATACAGTAGTAAATGTAATTCGTTAGTGTACATAAGTAGCTTTTTTTTTATGTATCTGTATTTTACTGAAGTATTTCCATCTGGGGAGATATTTTTTTATTGTAACTTCACTACATTTCAAAGTCAAATATTTGACTTTTTACTCAACTACATTTTGTAAAAAACCAATCAGGATCGAGCACATGCTCTGTTTTGAACTTGTTTTGATCGGCGCTTGGTGTATCTTCTGATCACCAACATTCAGTTCGACATCAAGTAGAAAATGATGAAGAAACTCCAGACTCGAACTCGCCACAACACACGTGACTTCATTTACACTATTTTTTTTAAGGTTCGTAATTATTTTGATAGAAATCAGTGTTTGAGTCATTAATATCATTCTATTAATAAATCAGTGTGCTGAGAGTCACATTCGAGTCTTTTCACATAAACTGAGTTGATTAAATTAAGAGAGTCTTGTATCAAAAATGACAATAGGAACATTATAGTTATAATAAATCATAGTAATTTGGATACATTTAAAGAAATACTTTCTTTTTTTTTTTTTTTACTGAGGTGAAAGTTTGAAGGGACACTTTCACTTTTTACTGGAGTCACATTAAAATTTTAATTAAATCTCTACTTTTACATAAAAAGCATGATCCTCATGGAACTGGCTTTGTGTGATGCCGGAACAGGTTTTGGGTCTCCAAGGTCAAGTGAAGGGAAAATTTCTTGCATCCAAAAACGTCCTACACACTTGTGCACCTCCAAATTTGTGCTAACAGCTTGGGGAAGAACCACGTCTAGCTGAAAAAGCCAGGTGTTCCATTACTTTTGTTCATATAGTGCATCATTCAGCAATACTTGTGATGCATGTATTCTGGGCGAGTTTCACTGTTATTAGGTAAAAAAAAAACCCCACACTTAAGACTGTTTAAGATCATATCTTCTGAACAAGCTGGCAGAGCAGCACAGAGCTTTTCCTCCTGCCAATCATCAGTTCCTCACTGGGCAGAAGTTCCAGCACTGCTCGTGGCTCTCTAAAAAGGACTTAACAGCTCACTACAGATGTGTAAAAATCCATTACTCAACCATGGGGGTTCATAAATGTCTTCTCTGAAGTCGACCTAATGGTTTTTATTAATATGATAGGCCTTGTGTGTGCTTTGGCGCGACACATACGGTTGCTGACGGACTAAGCCAAAGACAGCACACATACAAAAAAAAAAACCACCATGAGAGAAAACCGGAGCGATTCAAGAAAAGATCGAATGTGACATTTTTCATGTTCGGCTTGGACAGAAATCGGCGTCAGAGCAGAGACGTGAAGCGGATGCCATGTTTGTTGTTAACAGCGGATATAATTCAACCAACACAACCCTAACCCTAACCCTAACCCAATACGTGCTGAGGACATTTTGCTGGCTTTATGGAGAAAGAAAAAGTTGTGGACACCTGACCATAAGACTGGTTTGTGCATCCCATTCCACATTTAGTCTCCATCTGCTGTTATAATCACCTCCACTCTTCTGGGGAGATGTTTTTGTGGAGATTTGTGCTCATTCAGATACAAGAATGTTAGCAAACTCGGGGACTGATGTGGGTGAGGTGAGGAGGCCTGGGGTGCACTCAGCATTCACATTCATCCCAAAATTGATCAATAGAGTCAAGGAAAGTGCTCTACAGCAGGCTGCTCAAGATCTTCCACCTTCCACCATCCTATGAAAACCATATCTTCATGGAGCTGGCTTTATCATGTTGGAACAGATTTGAGTCTCCTAGTTCCTAGACATCCAATACAACCATGCAGTCAGCATTCACTTTCATCATGTTCAATAGGATGGAAGTCAGAGCTCGATAGCAGGAGATCTTCCACTCCAACTCATGTAAAGCAGATCTTCATGCAGCAAGTTTTGTCATGCTGGAAGAAATTTGGGTCTCCTTCTTACTAGCTGCTGGGGAAGGTACATTTTTTATTGCTACCGCTTCCAATGAGATGAGAAAGTGGTTCAAATTTGAGCCTGGTTCCTCTCAAGGTTCCTTGCCATCGCAGGGAGTTTTTTTCCTTCAACTGGCATTGAGGATAAACTTACAATTATAAGGGACAAACTTAAAGGCACTAAACTTTCTTTTACACAACTTTATAATCGCTTTGAGACAGAGTCCATTGTTAAAAGCGATCTACTAATTCAAATGAATGCAACTGAATGTTGGAAGCACAAATGGCTGGAAAAGTCCTGGTCTCAATAATTTCTGTATCAGAGCAGATCAGCTCACGTTCTCAGGAATCAGTAGGGTCGGTTTGGGCTTGGTGGTATGCAAATGACACGTTTTTCACGCTTCTCATGTGGATATTTTTTGCACAAAATAAGTTTGCTGAACGTGTAATATAATGCACAGTTTGCTGCGGCCTTGTTTCTGCCATGTTTACTCCCATTTCCTGCCTGTTTAAATTAGCCTGCATTTTACGCTGCCCAGGATTCATGGCCCGTCAGCCAGCAGCTGGCCACAACAGGCATCCGGTAGCAGACTGCACTGGGAACAGTCACGTATCCTACTACCGCAGCTCGCAACCGCTCAGCCGGGGAGACACTTTCACACCAGACCTTTTCAAGCATCTACTCTGAACCCCTTGTTATTGGTGTTCTTACCCAAAACAGTAGGCAGGATGTTTGCAGCTTGTACAGAAAACTGTTGAACTGGATACTGAGCAAACATCTCATGCAGAGAAAAAATATGTTCATGCTCTCCAACAGCTATAGGAGATGCATGCAGGAGAACATCTGTTTTCTGGTGTGACACTGAACACCATCAGAGTGTCTCTGACCCTGTGTGATGTACGATAGAGAAACCCGTATTCACTTAAAGGATCGTTCCTGAGTTAATCGAAGCAAATAAAATGTGGCTCTGAGAGACACAATTGATTAGGACCTCTTGGATTTGGTAGCGTGAAACGTTCCCTTCACTTGAACTTCACTCGGAGACGCAAAACCTGTTCCAGCATTACGATGCTCCTGTGCACAAAGCCTTGCTCAATGAAGATCTGCTTTACATGGGTTGGAAGTTCTCCTGGTGTAGAGCTCTGATCTCAACATCTTTGGGATGAATTGGAATTGGATCTTCCCGAAAGAGTGGAGGTTACAGTAACAGGAGATGGGGAGTAAATGTGGAATGAGATGCTCAAAAAGCCGTCTTACAATCAGGAGTCTACTAACATTTGTCCATATAGTGCACATCGCAAAGTTATTATCTAACAAAATGATGTGCAGAAAAACGTCCAGAAAATGTTCTTTAAATGGAAATATAATAATAAAAAAAAAAGAAATAAAACTTGAACAGCATATAAACAGGGTAAAAATTGGTATCGCTGCTTGTGAAAGTAATAAATGTTCTGTAATAAGTTGCAGACCCACACTTAAGAACTGTCTCCAGGAACAATTGATCCCACTTCAGGGTTAAGAGTACACTCTGCGTGTTTGGCTTCCATGTCCTGGTGAATACTTCTCTTCTTTTTTCTCTGTTCATCCCTGATTTTTTTTTGTTATCGTCTCTTTTACTTGGATCCTTTGCAAATTCTGGACCTTTTTTCCCCCCATCTTACAACTTCTTTCACATCTTTCGAACAGCTTTTTTTGGATGTTCTCGGTTGTGATGTTTCTCCCCATGTTGCAAGGGGAGAAACACAGTTGCATATAGACAGATGGATGGATGGATACATAGATAGAGAGAAGATAGATAAATCGATAGATATAAGAGAGAAGGTAAACAGACAGACAGACAGACAGACAGACAGATGAATAGATAGATGGAAAGCTATGAAAAAGAAAACAGATAGATCGATAAATATAAGAGAGAAGGAAGACAGACAGACAGACAGACAGACAGACAGACATATAGATAGACAGATAGATAGATAGATAGATAGATAGATAGATAGATGGATGGATGGATGGATGGATGGATGGATGGATGGGGTGGGGGTTATTGGATGGATAGATAGATATGAGAGAGAAGATAGATAGATGGATGGGTGGATAGATATGAGAAAGAAGATAGATAGATCGATAGATAGACAGACAGACAGACAGACAGATGGACAGCTATGAGAAAGAAAATAGATAGATTAATAGATATAAGAGAGAAGACAAGACAGACAGACAGACAGAGACAGACAGAGACAGACAGACAGACAGACAGATAGATAGATAGATAGATAGATAGATAGATAGATAGATAGATAGATAGATAGATAGATAGACTCTATATGGATAAATATAAAAAAAGAGAAGGGGGGGGTCGTTGTTCAACTACATGACAGAATTGATTAACATCACAGAACACAGAATCGGTTCAGATCGGCTGAACTGGCGTCCACTAGATCATAAAAACTTTAATTAGATTTACTCTGTACACAAAAGGCTTTGTTCTGGTTTCGGTACATTTAATTCCTGATTTGACAAAATGCACTTTGGGGAGCTTATTATCTCTGCAGGACTGCTGTTTTACTGTGTGGTTCATCTACTCCTAAAACCCTCCAACAATAACGACAACAAAAACAAAAAAAACCCACACAGGCACGTGGAAGGAGGTCATAAAACCGGCACTGACCACAACAGAGAAGGAGCAGACAGTCTGGATGAATTGAGCAAACGCAGGGGTGTGAGCTCATAAAAACAAAAAAGTGTTTAGATTTACTGTCTGGATCCTGCTGCAGAAAATTGCCAAAAAAAATCCACTTGCATTATTTATGCACCACTAGATTCCACTATGCTGCATTAGAACTCATTATATACTATATAGACAAAAGTTTGCAGACTATAACATGTGCTTTTTTTTTAAGCGTTCTATTCCACAATCTGGTTCCCATTTGCTCTTATAATAACCCCTGATCTTCTGGGAAGACGTTGTGGAGGTTCATTTAGATACACAGAGTGTTTGTAAAGTCAGGTACTGAAGTAGATGAGGTGAGGAGGCTCTAAAAAAGGAGATCTTCCACTCCAACCCATGTAAAGCAGATGGAGCTGGCATAGTGTAAAGGGTGATTGTCATGTTGGAATAGGTTTGGTTCTCCTAGCTCAAGTGAAGGGAACATTTCATGTTAATATATCCAAAGACGTCCTAAACAAACTTTGAACTTTAAGAACTGAAGAAGAAACTTTGAGAAGAACAACATCCTGTACGGCTGGGAAAGACAGGTGTTCCAATACTTTTGTCTGAATAGTGTATGTTCACACCCAGAATATAAAGGGTGGGGAACATTTGGCAACCCAAATACGTTTTATAGGCTTTTAAATTAAAGATTAAAGTGTGGGTGTGTAATTTGTTGGGATCTCTATGGAGTTTCACTCATTTCACTCCTGAACCCCATGAAAAACAAATACACAAAGTATATATAAAATAAAAACAAATAATTATGCAGTCTTTTTTTTTTCATGTCTCCAGGCACTCATGTGTATTTTAAACTTGAAAGCAAAAGAAGTGTATCTGTTCTGAAGCCAACTGACACCTAAGAAACACTTTGGGTGTGAATTAGCCTCTAGAAATGTATGTATTGTGCATGACATCACAATATGGATCCATTCCAGAAATACAACACGAGAAAAGCAGCCACAAATTAAAATGACCTGGTGGTCTCGAGGTACTCTATTAGAACAGCCAGAATTGTCTAATTATAAACACAATATTACGCTAGTTGAAAAATATGTATCTCTCTATAAATCTATCCTTCCATCCCATCCATATATCCGGTTGCTGTGTACCTGTACTATGCAATGTAAAAGGTCTGTCTGTCTGTCTGTCTGTCTGTCTGTCTCTACAAAGCTCAGGCTTTAGGCACTACAATAGCGCACATCCTCTTCTGAAACCTAGTTAAAAATAATCTTAAAAAATCTTAAAAAATCTTAAATCTCCTGAATCTGGTTAAGACCACACACTGCACACACTGCTGCTCTGATGAAGCGACCGGGTTGAGTTGCACATCTCCTAACCAGCGCGCCACTTAAAGTGCCTATCAAAATTCCTTCTTCTGATGTATCTTTAACCCTTGATAAAAAGTTCATGTGGGAATTACAGCAGATCAGAAGACGGATGATGTACGGCGATCGTATTCTCAGCCGCTCAGGTTCCAGCGCTCTGCTATCGGAGCTCCATTATGTCATGAAGCAGATACCGATCTTCAATATAACTGCAGTATATGGTAATAAAGCATAATAAAGGAAGGACAATAAGCCAACAGACATAAGGGGATGAGTTACAAGTACGTAGATGAGGAGCGAAGTCAAAGAAGATATCAGTCAGACAACCAGGCAAAAAGACCGTGTCTCTTCCAATCCCCGCATCTGAAACTGATTCTGCGATTAGAGGAAGACTCAGAGTCCGTACAGCCGAATCTCACCATAGGTTACACGCCTTGAACTGTACATATGGTACGCACATGCGCGGTATCTAACACGCGGAGGTACAGAGAACATTTTAAAGTGTCTGAATTGGCAGAAATTGAAATCTCCTTGTTTTAGATTTTCCAAAGGAGACCTGGCGAGTGTGTCTGAGGAACACGGTGTGAGCGGTGGTGAGCGTCTGTGCTAAACGTGACGTCGCAGTGGTAAACAGGGAGCGGTAAACAGGCAGTGGTGAACAGGCAGTGGTAAACAGGCAGTGGTAAACAGGGAGCGGTAAACAGGCAGTGGTAAACAGGGAGCGGTAAACAGGCAGTGGTAAACAGGGAGCGGTAAACAGGCAGTGGTAAACAGGCAGTGGTAGACAGGGAGCGGTAAACAGACAGTGGTAAACAGGGAGCGGTAAACAGGCAGTGGTAAACAGGCAGTGGTAAACAGGGAGGCGGTAAACAGACAGTGGTAAACAGGGAGGCGGTAAACAGGCAGTGGTAAACAGGCAGTGGTAGACAGGGAGTGGTAAACAGGGAGCGGTAAACAGACAGTGGTAAACAGGCAGCGGTAAACAGGCAGCGGTAAACAGGGAGCGGTAAACAGGCAGTGGTAAACAGGCAGTGGTAGACAGGGAGTGGTAAACAGGCAGTGGTAGACAGGGAGTGGTAAACAGGCAGTGGTAGACAGGGAGTGGTAAACAGGCAGTGGTAGACAGGGAGTGGTAAACAGGGAGTGGTAAACAGGCAGTGGTAAAAAGGGAGCAGTAAACAGGGACAGTGGTAAACAGGCAGCAGTAAACAGGGAGCGGTAAACAGGCAGTGGTAGACAGGCAGTGGTAAACAGGGACAGTGGTAAACAGGCAGTGGTAGACAGGCAGTGGTAAACAGGCAGTGGTAAACAGGCAGTGGTAAACAGGGAGTGGTAAACAGGCAGTGGTTAACAGGCAGTGGTAAACAGGCAGTGGTAAACAGGGAGTGGTAAACAGGCAGTGGTTAACAGGGAGTGGTAAACAGGGAGCGGTAAACAGGCAGTGGTGTAATCAGGCAGTGGTAAACAAAGTATGTAGTTAAGTAAAAGAGAAGACTGTAAAATGTGACTAAAGTAAAAGTGTCCCTTCTAACCTTCACTTGAGTAAAAGTATTTACATTCAAATATACTTGCGTATCCAAAGTACTGTGGTTTATTACGACTGTAATGTTCCTATTATCAGTTTGGTCACAGGACTCTTTGCATCTCGTTTTACGTGAAAAGACTCGAATGTGACTCAACACACTGATCTATTAATAGAATGATATTAATGAGTCAAACACTGATTGATTTCTATTACAAAAGCTACTTAATTACAGTACAAATATACAGACAAAAGTATTGGGACACCTGAATTTTCCAGCCATATAATATATGGTTCTTCTCCAAACTGTTACCACGAAGATGGAGGCGCATACATAGTCTTTGGATACATAGGATTTTCGCTTCACTTGATTTAGGAGACCCAAACCTTTTCCAGCATGACAATGTAATTGAGTGCACTCCAGGTTTCCTCACCTCACCTACCCCATTACTGGTATTTACTCCTAAATCTATTAGAGCAGCTTCCCAGAACACTGGAGGTTATTATAATATTGAATGGTCAGGTGTCCACAAACTTTGTCCATATAATGTATGTGATATAAAAATGCTATCAATGTGAATCACTTGTGGAATCACCAAAATCACCAGTTAACTGATCGTTCAATCTACTGGTGTTTCAGATGAAGCTGATTCATAAGAGGATTCTATCAGAAGCACCTCTTGAAGCAATAACACAAGCTGGCACAAAAAAACCCAGAATCTCCTTCTGCGTGCTGATTTTAACCCCAGCAGGTTTCCTCTAAAAAGCCGGCCAAAGCTCTGTCTCAATTAAGTCACTGCAAATAATTCACTTTTACAGTGATGACAGGGAACCGAGGCCTGCTGTTGTTTTTTTTTTTGTGTCGAGCGCTCGCCTGTGATCTCTCCTATTCAATATAAAAAAAAAATAGGAAGAACATTTCTTAGGGATGAGAAAAGTAAAATAAATAAATAAATAAATAAACAAAAAAACTAAATTAAGGCATTTGTTATTAAGCCAAATGGATGTCATCGGGTAGCCTACATGTAAAAAATGCTTTTCAATAACGTAAAGTCGAGCCAAAAACCTGCCAGGAAGACGGTTTGACTGTGCTGAGAAACACATGAGCATTGTGCAGCGCTTGGCAACGCTGCTGCGTATCACTCTTCCTGCAGAATGAGGGGTGTTTTAACATGAGTATAATGCATATATATATATATATATATATATATAGAGAGAGAGAGAGAGAGAGAGAGAGAGAGAGATTTTCAGACAATTTATTTTTTATGGCGTTGCAAGAGTTTCAAAATGGATGCAAGATCTGGAAAATATGCCTCTGGAACTACGGAACCTATGTTACTTACTGTCTGCAGACAATTTACTTGCTGAATAACGGCTTCGAAAGGTGAGACCGAAAAAAAAAAAAAAAAAGATTTATCAGAGTGAGATGAAATCTTTCACGTGACATTTCGTTCTTGGCCCTGCTCGAATCTGCTCTTTCAGCTTTGTGGAAAAAAGAAAAAGAAAAAAAAAAATCGCATCTGTAAGAGTTTTTTTTGAGAATTGAAGGCTTATAAAGCCGATATATTGGACTATTTATTTTCTGTAGGAACACATTTTACCCTATAAAGAGGCCTAATGGCATTTACACACAGCCACTCTGATGCACAAAGCCAATAGGAGATTTATAGGCAGTGTGCTTTAGTGTCAGCTAGGGGCTCACTCGCGGGCCAAGCCAGATGGATTTAATAATCGATGACGGCAAACCCGAGTATCTAAAGCTGAAGGAACCTATGCGGTACCGCGTCCACTCATTGTGCACATGGAATAAATGGCGTGATGCCCGACGATCGGTGCGAAACCGTCGCTCACCTCCTCCAGGCTCATCTTCTGAAGCTCCTCCTCCCAGGCGTCCCTCTGGCTGCGGTGGTAAGCTGAGGGCGGAGCCAGGTCCTGTAAGATGTGGGGGTCTCTCTCATGACAAAGGGCTGTGAGGTGGCCAATGTACAATTTCAGCTTACTGCGGTTCTGATTGAGGTCTATGAGAGGGGGAATAATCTGTACAACACACACAAAAAAAAGAAGAGAAGAGTTCCGTTAGCAATACGATCCAGCCGATATACGTCCAGTGTGCGGCAACGGGTTCCAAGCAGGAAGCACGTTTAAGAAGCCAGGACACAAATGGAATATCTGTTACCATATGTGACCGGTACGGGAGAGCCAGTTTTGTAAAAAAGCAATAAACAGTGACACGACGTAAACGATTTCAGATGATGAAGAAAAAATTTGTAATATAAAACACATTACCGTATCACAGTAAATCACAATCACATAATGGCGCAATCAAAATTCTTGGTGGAAGAAGGAACTGAAAGAAGTGAAAATATTTTTCCGAGACCAGAAACCTTATCGTACATCATCGCTCAAGTTTGATTTGTAATTGTACAAACATTCCACACAATTACGGACTTTTTCTGATTGTCCTGTACTGCGGAGATAATGGGGAACCTTACGTAAACACAAGCCCAGCCCCGCAGTAAGTGATTCAAACTTAGCGCAAAAAGGAAACACACACCCGTAAAGATGCATGAAATTTTCATTTGAACTCGGAGACCCAAACCTGTTCCAGCATGACAATGCAAACCCTGTACACAAAGCCAGCTACATGAACATCTGCTACACAGGGGTTGAAAGTGTGTGGAAGATCTTCTGCTAAAGACCATCCCAGAAGAGTAGAGGCTACTTTAAAAGAGTGGTATCAAAAAGTTTTGAGACTAGTGTTGTAACACGCCAACAGATGGCAGCATGAGGCTGCACGCGCAGTCACAGGGAGCACCGACCTTTATAAGTCAGTGTGCCAAAAGACAGCGTCTTTTGCAAGAGCGGGAGCCGTGCGACCGGTGCTATTCTGACCATGTGCATTACCACGTCTGCTATTCCGACCACGTATAAATATATATAATGACCTGCCATACGCACCCGATCTCACATGTTGAGTGAAATGTACACTCATTCAGACCATATGTGCCATGGAGTGGCTTTACATGGGCTTTTATAAGAAGTGAAGTTTGGGTATAAAAGAGATGCTCGGCCCAACACATTCTTCATTCCTGACTCCGTTTGATATTCTAGCACAGAGTAAAAGAGAAAGATGGACAAAATCCTGCCGCTCCAGAATGGAGGGAGGGGGGAAACGAGAGGTGTGGGCAGACAGGAGATAGTGTGGAGTCATGTAACAGGATAGGCGTGCTAACGTACACCCAAAACTCTGCCTGCCAGAAGCCTCCTAACTGCCTGGCTCAGGCTTTTAAGAGATTGAGTGTTGCATCTGCTAAACACTCGCTATTGTCTTTGGACTGCTCGACAAAGAGAGGATCGTTTCTCTGAGCTTCTGCATTCCAAGATGTGGCAAGAGAAGATTGACAGCTTCTCATCCTTTGTTAATGAAGTAGAGTAGAACTTGATGTCGAGTAGATGCTCCTGGCAGGCTTCATTTATCAAGCACACATTTATTCTTCAAATTGTTCCCAAGAGCGTTTACAGGAGAAATGTGGTATTCAGGAAAATCTATCAAGTTTCCAAAAAACCTTCGGATTCTAACAGAGAATATTAAGTTGGAAGAAGTACCTCACTGGTTAAAATGTTGGTGGAGGTGGTGGCTTCGTGGTTAAGGCATTAGACTTTAGATCTGAAGGTCATAAGTTTAAATCCCAACCAGACATATTTGAGCCCCTGAGCAAGACCCTTAACCCCATAGCAGCTCAGTTGTATGAATGATAAATGTATGTCGCTCTGGATAAAGGAGTCTGAGAAATGCCATTATTGTAAATGTTGGACTTTTTAATGGAAGATCTTAAAATCAAATCCCAGCACCACCAAGCTACCATTTTTGCACCCTTAAACAAAGCAAAGTCCTTAACTCTCAGCTGGCTCAGGTGTATAAATGAGACCATTGTGAGTCGTTTTAGATAAAAGAAACTGCAAAAAACCATGAATGTAAATGTAATGTCAGTGTATGAGTTTTATATATATATATATATATATATATATATATATATATAAACACATATATAAACAACACAACCTCACTTCTGCACTCACCCTACTCACCAGATTTGGCTCATCTGGACTTCGGCCTCTTACTCGAAGATCAAGATTAAGCTGAAAGGTCGCTGTTTTTGACACTTTTGCGGAGATCGAGCACAGAAGGTGCTCAACACACTTCGAAAAAAGACTTCCTGGACACATTACAGGGGTGGCAGGAACGCTGAGAGCACTGTATTTTATATATATAGACTTTTATACATAAATTGTATTATTTTTTAGTCAGAAGTTAAACCATAAATGAGACTGTGCTCTGGACTCTTCCGTTCTCTGCTTCATCATCATCATTTTTTTGAATTTTCAATGTGCCTTTTATGGCCCAAATAAAAGCTACTTTTGCACCGGGAAGACAATTTACTTAACAGTTGCTCTTTCAGCACATGCACAGAAATATACAGAAATACTTGTGCAAATCTGTTAGGTTTCATTAGATTAGGCTTCGGTAAACCTTTTTTTTTTTTTTTTTTTTGCATTAAAAGCTTCATAACGAGGCCCAGGGTTTGGGTTAAACAGCAAAATGTGAGGCAAGTGGGACAGAGGGATATAACAAACAATGAACTGAAAAGCTAAAAGAAAGAAGCAAAGAAAGGTTACTTGCCACCAGTAATAATGTGCTCCTTTGAACTATAAGTACTTCAGCTTTACAAGACCGTATGAAACTCGGTGCGTTGGGTTTTTATTGATAGCTGGGAATAATAGCGTACATGTGCGGATTCCTGACTCTACCTGAATGCTAGGTGCCATGTGCTCAGCCTCACCTAAAAACCTCAATCAGGGATTTATTTACCAGTCCAGGTAACACATGGAGTATATTTAGGACCAGAAGAGAAGAGATTGAGGATTTTAGGCAGGAGGATAATAAAAGACCTAAACCTCTTTAACTGAAGTTCTCCCAAAGCCAAGCTCTTAAGTGCAAAAAACAGACGCCTTCAAATCTCTTTAGCTGTAGCAGCCTCTTATTCTTTCCCCTCTCTCTTAGACAAACATTCTAGATCACTTGAAGCATTTTGTTCCTGCAGGGCCAAGAAAATTTGTTTCCACTACAACTTGTTCCTCCTATAGCTTTAAGTAAGGAGGAAAGGGATCCATCGCTCATGCTGAAGACAAATGTCCTCCCGAGTGCTACGCCATTCTTCTAGCCGAGCAACAGCTGACCTGCTTCTTCTCTCCAGTGATAAACAGCTCAACAACACCGTAGCATACTGTGCTAGCATGTATAGTACACGCAGACGAGTGGACCGTTCCAGAAATGCTTCACGAGGATGGATGAGTCCTGCTCTTAAGGACGAAGGCAGTTATATTAGCAGTTAGCATCAATCTCACCGGTTGGCAGGCGTTTTCCGGTCGCTGGAATTTGTCATCGTTTTTTTCACTAATGTCATGTTATTCCGTTGCATTTAAAAAGCTTGGGTGGTGAAGTGAGGCCATAAATAACGGGGAAAAAACCCAACAACAAATATTATGTCCAGGCGGTAAATTTATGATGTTTTTTTTTCCTCCGTTCAAAGGAACGTTTGTCGTTTTGTGTCAGTGTGTGTGTATGTGTGCATGTCTTGTAAATAACATTGTGGAAAAATGATGTAACACGATGGTCAGAATTTCATCTATCTTTATTCGGTGCTGTCTCCGCTCAAGTCAGTTCGTTCTCCACAAAAGTGTATTCAGTGTCTATTAGACTGTAATCCAAGATCGCAGATGCTGGCTTTGAGTGCTTCCCACAGATGGGTGAGGTATACGGGCAGTGAACCGGGGAACTGCGCTTTCGAACATTATTCCCATTTTCCTGTCACGTTCTACTTTGAAAACCGCACAGACTCTTGGCTGAGAGTCTTTTGGCTTGTGGGTAGTGGATACTTAAGTATACTATAAGTGCTACTATAAGTGAGGAAGATGAAGTAGTCGCCTCTGGTTGTACAAAAAAATTGGACACCGAAACTCCGATGCGCTCTCTAGCTTTTCCAACATCAGAACTCCTCGAAGGAATCTTGCGCAGCCACTACTTCATTATGTCGTCTCTAAAAGAAGCTGTCTTCGTGCTAGATGCCGGACTGAAGTACATGTCCACACGTACCTGGCACTGTCATACCTCGGAACCTCCCCCTACCTTTTTCCAATGGCCATGAGAAAAAAGAGCAGGGCGCTCAACACAGAGCCAGCCTCGCCGTTCTCTTCCCCCTTCATCAATCACCCGTCAGTTCATTTGGTGCTATTTGATACCCGTGCTGAGAAGGATCTCGTGGATCAATGCTGTCAGTCAGGCAGTCCATCAGAAAGGAGCCTTCCGATGGCTTCCTCCACATGGTCGAGAGCAAGGGGAGTCCCAGTGCGACAGAAACCCAAACTCCGAAGTCGGCCTACAACTTGGGGGTGGATCTGAGGATCACAAAAAGGGGCCACCATATAGACCTCTTGGTTGCACAAGCCAGACCTTAATGCACATCCTTTCCTTATGGCTGCGACTTCTTTTGGGATATCCGCTTACAGCCGCACAGTGCTACTTGGCTAACAGAGGGAAAAAGATAAATGGATGGTCGACTGCAAAACCTAAAACCTGCAGGGCCTTGACAAAGCCGGTGGGCCTGTGATCATTAAAGACATCTGATGAAAAATCTCTTCTCATTTCTAAGACTTTGTAGCCTTTTTAACCTATTTGGTGAGACGTTTAATTCTTGGAAACTGGGAAAGACCCTCATCCTCCGTCTCACTCCCGCTGGCAAAGAGATGTTGTTTTGTTTATGAAATTAGAGAAAATTAGGTACTCTTTAACGATCTAGCACAATTTATTTTTTTTTGCCAAACTCTGGCAGCCCCTTCGTGAAAAGGTCCAAGCTTTTCAGCCTGACCCTGTTCTATGTGATTGAGTCCCCTCTTGGCCCCCAATTTCCAGCCTAGTTTTGGATACGATTTATCTATAGCTTGGTCAACACACTGTAGAACTGTATTTGCTATATGTAGGCTTGCACTAGTGTTTTTTTTTTTTTGCAGGTGTTGAAAAAGAAAACAACAAATCGTCATTGTTGGATATTTAAGTGAGTTTCTGTTTTCTAAATAAAAAAAAATAAAAAAACGGAAAATCAACTTACAATGGTGCAAAAAAACTCAAAGAAAAACGGCCAACACACACACACTAGCGCATACAAACGTTCTCTGTTTCGCTCTCCAGTCTCGACCCCCTTACGTCCACGGCAATCTGAGCACAGAGCACAGATGTGGAATGGAGATTAAGAGCAGGTGAGTTTGTCTGTCTTCCGAATTGTGGTCGTATCGTATATTTGAGCGCCTCCACCTTTCTGCGCTGCCTCTCTCCACAGCTTGCAATATGCCTCTATTAACCATGCACGCACACAATCCATTCCTTTGCACAGCCTTATAGAGCACAAACACACACACACACACACACACACACACACACACACACACACACACACACAAAACATCAGCAGCATTCATTTTCTTTTAAAGACACAAGATTTATGTGTATTATGGCTTGGAGGCTGTAGTTTTTTACGAACTCTGAGCCTCGTCACCTATTTATGCAGGCGTTTTATACGAACGCCATTAGATTTATACACTTAGGAGTGTGTGTGTGTGTAAGGGGTTTTATGGCCACTGACATGCGCAGGCTAGAGCTGATTGGCTAATATAAAGTGCAGGCCTTTAATAGTACAGCAAGAGAGTAGAGAAGCCAGGGCAGGTCTGTGTTGATTCTGGAGAAGTACAGAGGGAAATTTTACTCCCGACTCGCAATGTCCCTTCCATAGCGCCAATTAAACAGACCATGAAGTCTGCCGTCTATAGACTTGTGTTCCATTCGTTTTGTGCGATGTGTTTGCTTCATAACAATTAGTAAAAGGTGGGATAGTCTGCCAAGATTAAATTTTAAGCGCCAAAAGGTAGGAAAGGCTGTTTGGGATTACATTCAGCCTCGGGAAAAGATTAAGTAAGTGGTGGTCAGGGTTAAGACCTTTGAGGTGCCACAGGTTAGGGTTAAATAGGTCAGAAACAAAACAAAGAGATGGAAAGAAGGCACACGAGGTGGCATCAAAAATTTTCGAGACTAGCTCTGTTTACAAGAAAGTACTTTATTTGTTCAAGTTTATTTCTAGAGCGCTTTTCACAATGGACATTGTCTCAAAGTAGCTTTACAGAATTTAAGAATGAAAAGGAATGATGTGTGTTAATCCCTGATGAAGCCTGGGGGCGACTGTGGTGAAGGAAAAACTCCCTTAGGTGTTATGAGGAAGAAACCTTAAGAGGAACCAGACTCAAAAGATGAACCCATCCTCATTTGGGCGATATAAAGAGTCTGAATATAAATCGTGAAACAATACAAAATTGATGTTTCCACACACGTTCCTGCCACTTCTGTAATGTGTCCTGAAAGTCTGTGATTCACACCGGATCTCCACAATGGTGTTAAAACAGCGACCTCTGAGCTGGATTTTTATCTTTAGAAAGGGGTGATGTCTGCAGGAGACAAATCTAACAAGTAGGGTAGGTGCGGAAGTGAGATCATGTTTCTGGCGGGAAAACTCTCGGTGACAGGGTACGCTGGTGGTTAAGCACGTGTGCAGAATAGTACCAGTCACACAGATCCCGGTGTACACAGGATGCTGTCATTTGGCACACTGACTAATAAAGGTGCTCCTGTGACTGTGTGTGGAGCTTTGTGCTGCCATCTGTTGCCGTGTTCTAAAACTAGTCTTGAAACTTTCAGAGACCACCTCGTACAGAGAGGAGAAAAGTTTTTTTATATACTGATAATTACGTATGCTAAAAAAAAAAAATCATAAAACAATGTATGCACTGTTATAATACCATTTCTGTTTCTGCAACAAGGTGGAATGAACTTCCCCTAGATGTCTGAACAGCTGAGTCACTGCCTATCTTCAAACAATGGATGAAGAACTACCTCTTTCTCACACTTTTATGAGAACACCCTACCATTACATCATTATGAGGACACCCTACTGTTAAACCCAAATATGGACACCCTACAGTACCATCACACCCAAAGGAGAACACTCTACAGTACCATCACACCCAAATGAGAACACTCTACAGTACCACCACACCCAAATAAGGACACCTTACAGTACCACCACACCCAAATGAGGACACCCTACAGTACCACCACAACCAAATGAGGACACCCTACAGTACCACCACAACCAAATGAGGACACCCTACAGTACCACCACACCCAAATGAGGACACCCTACAGAACCGTCACACCCAAATAAGGACACTCTACTCAAATGTATTAGGATTTCCTTGAACCAAATGGCTGAAACCATCTCCAGCATGACAATCACACATGGTCAAGATCTCCACATATACATTACGTATTCTGGCTCTGATATATTCTTAGAACACATTCTTACTCAAGGGCCACATTTTAGCCCAAAACTCTTGATACGTCTGCCCACCCTGCTACACGGGGACACTAATGCATCATGTTCACACAAAAACTCCCATGAGCACTTCAGAGACAGAGGCCTCTGGAACATCTCACAATGAAATGGAAAACGGAAAAGGAAGATGAAACTAGCTCTTTATCCTGAGGTCAATGTAGAATTCCCACCCCAGTACAGCCACTCATCACCATGAAACCCCTGCGGAGAGGCAGGGAGAAAATAACATGGGGAGAACCAAAGGAAGAAGCCCCTTACATCCAGGGGCAGATGCATGTAACAGACCAGACACACAGAGGTACAGAGGGTATAAAACATGACCCAGGCAGGATTTAGATCTAGATGAAGTGAGTGGTAGGCTCAGTAGGCCGGATAGACACACAGCGAAATTGTGCTGAGTGACTGACAGAAACATAGCAAGTGTGTCAGCGTGGCGAAATACAACCTCTTACACAAGGATGTATATCCCGCCGAGTAGCAAAGCCTCCGACAAGCGTAAAGCACACGTGCGAATTCAGCAAAGCAGAGTTCAGCCAGTTGTTGATAATCATATGCTAGGAGAAGGAGGAGGAGTCAGACAAAAGAACGGGATAAGCAGGGGTTGAGTGATGACGAAGTAGAAATAGATGTGAAAATGGGAAAAAAAAAGAGATCAGGGGAAAAAAAAAAAAAACGAGGGTGGAACGCTTCGGCTCTCCTTCCTCCTCCATTCTTCTTCATCTCTCATGCTCATGCTGTCCATGGATGGTTAAGTGCTAAATGAGCTGGGAGATTTAAGATGACTGTTGTACAGAGGAAGCTGAGGCCTGTGCTGGTGCTCTAAATCACACCAACTCCAAGTCTTGACAGAGGGCTATGGGTTGGGAGGGGCAGCTTGTACTGCCACATGCCTCCTGTACACATGCCTGGAAGGTTTTAGAGTCAGTTGATGGACTGTTGGGAGTTTATTAGCAATTCAGGGGGATTTCAGGATTTCGGGTACAATTACAAAGCAACTCAGGTGTTCGCTGACTTGGTATTTGTCTTGTCCACTGATTCCTATGATCTTTTTTGTCTCAAGACTCTTTGCTTAATCAACTCAATTTATGTGAAAAGACTCCAATGTTACTCTCAGTGCTATTAATATAATGATATACATCAATCACTGATTAAAATCTATCACAATGATCATGAGTCCAAAAACTACAAAAAAAAAAAACCCAAAAAAACAAGCAAAGTGTTGTGGCGAGTTCGAGTCAGGAGTTTCTCCCATCATTTATTCCTCTCAAAAAATTCCTCTCCTGCAATCAACAATCAAAAACAAGTTTAAAACAGAGTGTGCCCTCAACCCTGATTGGTGGTTTGCGGGGAGTTTAAACAGTTTTTAATCCACAAATAAAGAGGAACGACTGTTTTCGCAAAATATAGTTAAAGTTAAAGTAACCAACCCCAGCCACTCTTAGTGCCGGTCTGAAGCCCGGATAAATGGGGAGGGTTGCGTTAGGAAGGGCATCCAGCATAAAAACATGTGCCAAATCAAACATGCGGATGATCCGCTGTGGCGACCTCTAATGGGAGAAGCCGAAAGAAAGATAGTTGAAGTTAAAGTAAAAGTCACCCCAAATGGAAATACCTCAGTAAACTACAGATATGCGAAAAAGCTACTTAAGGACAGTAACAAATGACATTTAATTCTTTACTGTTCACTACTGGTCTTGGATTTGATCTTCATTTACAACTCAAATCTGACTTTATTACCATGAACAAAATGACCGGTCAAGCCTAAAGCAGGTAGTAGATTATATCTGTAATTTCAAGATTACAATCCTGATTTATTTGACTGATTTATTGCCGTGTTCTTCTCATGCAGCTGCCAGAGTTTGTCAGGTTTTGAACAATCAGATATGTACGTAATCAATCTGGTGCCACGTTAAATCACACAAGCAAAACTATTTAAAACAAGTATTTACACTTTACTGGCCACAAGTTTCAGAATCCTGAAAACTGCTGTATGACTGTTTATTTACAATTTAAAAAACGTTCGGGAACTGGGACTACAATGAGCTGTCTGGCAACACATACAGTCCTGGTTTGAAAAAGATTTATAGCATTTAGAGTGGAAAATAAACACGGTTTGTAATGCTAGATTTATGATGCTAGCCTGCAAATGGAATTGCAATACGTTAGTCTTCAATAAGCGATAGGCAAAAAAAAAAAAATCCATGCATTAAAGTTCATTGTTGAGGTTGCCATCTGAAGGATGCTTACGTGCAGGAATGTTTGAGGCAACAATAGGCTTAAGCCATCATAGCAAACATTATATTAATTACAGCCCAAATCCATAATCGTAGTTCTTGAGTTTCACTATCCACAGTAACCTCATGGATGTTCAGGTTGTTCAAGTGGAGAACATCAGCAGCAGCAGCAGCAGCACTCTGTCCAGAAGTAGGGCATTGTTAAATTAGACAGGTCCAGAAATAATAAACGGACAAAATCAGTGGTATTGCTAAGGATGGAGCCGCCAGGAAAGAGGAAAAGAAGAAGGCCAAGGAGGAGGTTTATGGATGTGGTGAAAGGAGACATGCAGGTAGTTGGTTTGAAAGAGTTAATTAATATTCTATTAATAGATCAGTGTGCTGAGAGTCACATTAGAGTCTTTTCACACAAACTGAGTTGATCAAGTAAAGAGTCTTATGATCAAAATGATCATAGGAATATTAGAACTGTACTTTGGATACTTAAGTACATTTGAATGTAAATACTTTTGTACTTTTACTCAAGTAAGAGCTTAAAGGGACACTTTTACTGGAGTCACATTTTACCGAGTGGATCTACTTTTACTTAACTACGTGGTTTGTGTACTTCATCTACCACTGTTTAATACTAAAGTAACCCGACTAACAATTCATTCTCTCACCTATAATCAACAGCTAGGAAGAAATAAAGCAACCGCGCTGTCGAGGCCATGCCCTCCAACGTACGTTTAATTTGTGGGGATTTTCCACTGCTCATGGTCACGGTCTATTATTTAATGATATTATGAGTGATTTCCTTTCCCAGCCTGGAGAAGGAGAGCTGGTGGGCCAGATGCCTGGGGAAAAGGGCTCCAACATCCGCCTATTAACACATCCTGCAGTGTGGCACCCCAAGCCAGAGGCCCCAAAAAAAGTTCCACCGTCACAAACCTCAAACTTAACCGGTTCGTCAGCCCTGAATGTCACGTCTCCGCCACGTCCTGCGAGTTCACGGGGTTCAAAGGAAGGATTTTGATCATTTGTTTCTCGGAATTATTATTTATGAAAGAAAAACAACAACCTGCATGTTCTGACCGCAGTTGAACGTTTTTAGTCGTGTCATTATGTGATCTCCCAAGCCAAGAATAACGGCAAGGATCGATCTAGTGGTAGCGCTAAGCTAACAAGAAAGGAAAACCAAACAATTTTTTTTGATCCCTTAATACCAAGGGAATGTGTTTTTCTCGACGATGAAACACCAGTAACACGGTGGTTTAACTGGCTACGACAATCTGTTTTCCTATTTTTACTCGGCACATCCTTGAATTGTTGACATCCAAGAGAGAAACCAGAAACGTGTTTGTGTCATTAAATTGTATTTTCCTTAGTTGACGTATCCCGGAGGGACGAGCCAAAGCCTTTGGTTTTTGCAGAGACCTTAAAAGTGAGGGAAAAGTATTCCGCAGAACGGCATCTTTATGCCAAGAAGATCTGAGAAGGGGCAAAACACACCAGCAGACAAAAGTGTGCCTATGCACGGGAGGCAATGAGATAACGGGAAAAAGAGGGAGAGAAGATTAAAGTGCTGAAGTTTAATATCTAAAGTCAGGGAGGAAAAAAAAAGCTCAGAGGCCCCTTCAGAAATGAGCAAAGCGTGTCTTGCTCCACTATTCCACGTGATTAAGGAGATAAATATCAGCCTGAGAGGTGTTGAACGGATTGCTGTGCTATTTATAGATGCAGGGAAAAAGTCGGATTGGAGATCTGAACAGCGTGAAAGCAGAATGTTAGGGGAGATAAAACCATCGCCGAAAATGAAATGACAAGTGTACATGCATCCGAGCGCGCACACAATTTCTAGCCAACTTGGCAGAGGACCTCACACTTCGCCCCAGGGAAAACGCAGAAGTTCTGAAACTGAAGTGCCACGGCGAGTCAGCCTGATATTCAGCAGGGACTTTATTTATAGAGAGATCTTGGAGCACAGCTCAGAATTCCAGAGAGATTTTGAAAGTTCTAGTCAGGATTCCAGAGAGATCTATAGACTCTCCTGAGGATTCCAGAAAGTTCTTTTCGTGGTCTTTTCTGGAGACGTTCTGAAGTTTGATATAGAGAATTCTGAACTCTATTCAAGATCTCAAGAACGATTTTTAGTTTATGTTTAGAATCCTAAATCAATTTTTTGGAGTTCTGTTCTCGATCCCAGAGACATTTTTAAGTTCTGTTCTCGATCCCTGGGAGATTTCTACATTCTGTTCAGGATCCTTGAGAAATTTTCCGAATTCTTTTTAGGATCCTAGGATCCTAAGAGAGGTTTGGGGAGTATCATTCAGGATTCCAGAAAGATCTATACATTCTCCTGAGGATCCCAGATTTTTTTTCGAGTACTTTTCAGCACCCTAGAAACATTTCTAGGTTCTGGTCAGAATCCCAATAAGTTTGGAGTTCTAGTCAGGATTCCAGAGAGATCGATACCTTTTTTAGAAGATCCCAGAGAGTTCCTTTCGGGTTCTTTTCAGGATTCCAGAAATATTCTGACGTTTAATACGGGAAACTGGGACATATTCAGGTTTCCAGGAGGATTTCTGATTTCTATTCTGAACTTTTTAGGATCTCAGAGAAAATATCTGAACTCTGTTCAAGAGCTTAGGTTCTGAGTTCTATTTAAAACACCAAAAAGATTGTGGAAGTTCGTTCAGGAGAGAATTTATGAGTCCAAGTTTTGCAGAAGATGATTCCGAAAAGACTGTGCAGTAGTAAGAAAAGACTATGACCACACAGAGGACCAAACTCATCAGATCACATTTAGATTATCAATCCGTCCGCAGAGATGGAGTGTGGTTCCGATTCAGAAGTGTCAACATTGCTAAAAAGAAATAAGATTCACCACAAAATCACTAGCATCTGTTGGTGGATGAGACAGATGGTTTTTTTTCCCCCCCTCTGAAAATGTGCGTCAAAGCAACTGTAAAGCAGCGAGGCACATGCTTGGTGTGAGAGTTACTGAAATAATAAGCAGCTTCTCCGTACTTTAACCACAGAATCAGCGTGAAGCAAAAAGTAACTGCAACGAAAAGCAAATCTTTCATGTTGCGCATACTTTCCCCTTCACTGAACTGTTTTTTTTCCCTGCTGGGCGAATTTTATTTGCATTTTGTCTGACTGTTGTTTTGTCTTAAAAGCCTGAATGAAAGCAGCAGTTTACCAGTGGCTCCCGTATTGTCATGGCAAGCGGTTTACCATTCTGTCGTCACAAGCCAAAATGGAACACTCAACGTCTGTCAACTGCCTCCGTCTTTCTGCGCGCCGTTGTATACGACAGAAATTCATTTCCCTCAGCCATCATCATTGATGATTACATTTTTCCCTCTCCGACTCCTGAGTCACTCGTTTACGCCGGTGTTTTAGTGCCACGTAAAAAAAACCCTACGCTTACGAGAATAAAGCACTACAAGAACGAAGTCAAAATCACGAGTGTTAACGCTGCATTTTGTGACCTTAGAGGGCGCTGTTGCTCAAATATGTAAAATGATAATTTTCCGTACAGTTCACTTAGCGCATCTGGTTCTCCATGATAACAGACTGTTCTTCAAAGTGCGTTTAAGGTAATGTGTATGTCGCCAGGTGCGTTTTCAAACGGACATAGCAAACTTTTCTGGGTCACCGATTTTAAGCTGCATTTGAGGAAATTACCCTGGTCACAGAATTTGTTGTAAACACAGACACACCAGTCCTTCATCCGGTACTGCTACGACTTTATTTTTGTAATCTTAGTGCAAAGCCGTTGTACACATTCGGTGGACGAACTGGGGGGAAAAAAAAGAAAAAGGTTCTGTGTTACAGAAGGAAAGGAACAGCAGAAAGTGTGCTCCATGGAACTCGTGCCCCTTGAAAGCCCAAACAGAGCGAGGGCCCCACCACGGTCTACCCTGCTGTCTGCACCGGGCCCACGGAGCCAGAGGCCAGCTTTTATATTGGACTCATATGGAAGGAGGAATGTTTTAACAATGACCCCCTGCGATTTCCCGACTAACACGTGTGTTCAATTTTAATCGAATTATCCATGAGTCAGAAAGAGAGAGAGAGAGCGAGAAAGAGAGAGAGGGAAAAGAGTCGGACCGGAATAAACAATGTGAATACAAATATAAATCACATAGGTTTATATAAACGACTATAACAGAGCTGTTGAAACCGAGCCTTACTGAAAAACAAACTGTACACTAGTCCTTTCATTGCTATAATAATGCGGGTGGCTATGCTTCTGGATGAGTTCAGCAGAGGGCAAAAATGCTGACCACCAGTCCAGAGCACAGAGTACCCACTGACCCAAGCAATAACAAGCGATGGCCAAGCTCCGTTTTATACTTTTCCATACAAATCCACGGTCCAAGCGGTTCGTAATGCTGAGGGTCACCCGAGGTGAGACGAGGTGAGATCCCGATGAAGTATTCATTACTTATATAACTGCTGTGTTCTGGATCCGTGATGACTGAGCCACTTTCAATCTCTGTGACAACCGAAGCTGATGACTTCATGTAGCGGTGAAATGGGGGACAAAGACCAGATGTCAACAATGTGACGGTGCTTCTTTAGCAGGGAAAGAGAAAGACCTTCAGACCTTTGGCGCTGGAACGACGACTGAGCTCAGACCGAGCGGTCAAAGTATCGGGCTGCTCATTACAGTGCTTGAGAACGTATAATTAGAGCTGAAGATCAAGGAAAGATGCCAGGAGGAGAGCTTTTTGTCCAATAGATTTAAGACCACCAGTAGTGATTCCTATTACAGATGTAATGTGTGCTTAGATAAACGTGTATTGCGAAAAACGGGTGGGACGAAGACTCGAACCAAAACACAATCAAAAGTCCCTGGAGAACGACGGACAAAAGCAAGCTACAAGGACGAGGTGTGTCTGGTTGGTTAAGCATGGATGATTAAGGGCCTTGCTCAAGGGCCCCAGAGTGGCAGCTTGGTGATCCTGGGACTTGAACCCCCGTCCTTTCTTCCAGTAACCCTAAGCCTTGACTACTGAGCTCCCACTTTCCCAAGACTTGCAACACACTTAGGTCTTTTATTACCTCTGAGTATGAAGAGTCCTAGCGAGACACCTGGACACATTCCCTGTATAAACATCTGCACGTTAACTAAACAGCTGCGGTCCCCATAAACCAGGCTGTGACCCAGAACTAGTTTCAATACAGTTCTCGAAGAAAAGTCTATGAGTCTATAATTTTTTGTGTTTTGAACTTAAAAAGTCACAAAAATGTCCATATATCACAATCGAATGTAAATAAAAAGAGATTATTTCTAAAATGTAACTTGTCTGTGGTGTGTAAAAGGTTGGAGACCCCTGTATTAGACTGTGATTGACCAGCGTTCATCGCACCAAACACAGCGGACGTCAGACTTCTGTGAAATACTGAGGTGAACAAAGATGAATTAAACGGGACCACCTGCAATCCGATATGAACAACAACAAAAAAGCCCCCGAGTCGTGATTCAGTAATTACTCATGCTAATCGTGCATGTGCACCAGAACTTTCCACATCTGGAACATTAGCGAGAGCACGGTTCCCTGAACTCGGGTCTAAATGTATTTACAGGTTTTGTGAAGTAATAGAAGTGAAGAGCTAAATTAGTTCGACAAGCGCGGCTTTAGCGCAGGAAGTAGGGGATCTAATAGAAATTCCGCGTTGGATCTCGTTAGAGCGAACAGCTTAACAGGTTTGTGATGTATTAGAACTGCTGCATTAAGTAGAACATTAGCAGATGAATCGATTTCTTTTCCTGGAATATAACACAGTGAGTGTGGGAAGCAGTTCTGGTAACCAGAAAGTTAAATATAAAGCAGGAATGCACACAAAATCCTCATTGCTAAGAAGACAGATTAACATTGCTGCATGAATGGGTGCAGAGAGAGCGAGAGAGACAGAGAGAGAGAGAGAGAGAGAGAGAGAGAGAGAGAGAGAGAAAGAGTGACAGAGACAGAGAGAGTGAGACAATGATTCAAACCTCTGCCAATTTGGAAACGACAGCACAGGTTTTTTACTAATTATATTTACGGTTATAGTAGAGAATAATCCAGACTTGCGAAACATATTTGTGTGTGTATGTAAACATATTTATGGCATTTGGTGGATTGCTCTTATCCAGAACAACTTCTCATTCATACAACTAATCAGCTATATGATTAAGGGCCTTGCTCAAGGGCCCAGAAGTGGCAGCTTGGTGGTGTGGCTGGGATTTGAACTCATGACCAAGTCACTGGAAGTGTGTGAACTCGAAAAAGAAGAATGCCGAATGCACCCCTGGGCCTTCTCACCTCACCTACCTGACTTTAACACCCTTGTGAACGTAAATCTCCATAAAATCGAGTGGAACATCATCTCAGAAAAATGGATGTTGCAGGGATGTACAGATTGTACATAATCTTATGGTCGGGTGTCCGCAAACTTTTGTCTATAGTGTAACTTTAAAAATGTTAAATCAATATTTTAGATTGTATACGTCCAAAAGTGAACCAGGCTTTAGAAACATAAATGCACCGGGCCCATGTGTGTGCTTTCTATGATGGATAAAGCAATACATTGATGGTATTTGGCAGATGAATTCATCCAGAGCGACTTACAACTGAGTAGCTGAGATTTAGGAGTTTTGCTTTAAGGGTCCAGCAGTAGCGGCTTGGGGGTGCTGGGATTTGAGCTTGTGACCACCTAAGGCTACAACCTCCCCTCCTTACCTGCATCGTACTCGCTCACAAAACAGCAGTCAAACAGCAAAAAAACGAAATGCATCTCCTATAGGTGCTGTAATCTAAATAACTGTTAACCTCAAGAGTTTGGGATATAAAACACATTCTCACATACACACAAATCATAAAGCACATTAAATAAAAAATAAAAAAGCATAGACAACCGTAAGCAGGATAAAAAGCACACAAAAAAAAAAAACCCAGCAAGAAAAGAACTGATCTCAAGGCAGAAAAGAAACATGGAATGCCAGACAAACACCAATCGATGATGAGGTTGAAGAGAATGCAAGAATGATGGAGGAGGGGGAAAAAATAATTAAAAAAGAAAGAAATTCCAGCTGGCATTGAAGAGATTTCTCACCCGTCTGAACAAAATGGCAGGAAGAGAGCATCTGGATGGCTATGCCCAAATGCCCTCCTCATCGTCCTATCGGGTTGTGAACGAATGCGGACGTAATCCAAGGCAGCATGGGATTGAAAGAAGAGTTAGTTAAGCAGGATTAGTTGGAAAATATTCAAAGGAAATGCTGAAATTCTACAAATGGAGGAAAAAAAAAAAAACAGTAGAACAAATCGTTTTTCTAGGGTGGTTCCGGATTCACAGTGACTTAACAGTACCTGAAGTCTAGTGTATGATCTAAGCTCTGTTGTCCGGAGTCTGGTTCAGTCCCTAGTGCTGGAGTGTGATTGTGTTCGTATGCGAGTCGGACATGTGGAGGTGAATAATGAGGCCCAGCAGGACAAACTCACAAGAAGGCCTACTCTAAGTGTTTTCTTGGCAATCAGAGACCAGCAAATGAGAAGAATCTGTGACAGGGATGACCCAGGATGTAATAGGATGTATGTGTGTGTGTGTGTGTGTGTGTGTGTGTGTGTGTGTGTGTGTGTGTGTGTTCCCCAAGCGCTGACTGGTCTCTGTATGGGCTCAGCAGATCTGACTATACGTCTCCTGGTTTAAACAGTGGACAGTTGTGTGTGTTGTAGTCTGGGAGATGTAAGGCTTTTTTTTCTGGATCAGGAGGAGGACTGGACAACACTGAGAGAGATCTCCGACGGGCCGGATGCTCTATCAGCAAAGTGTTTTGGCGGTAAAATAACGATCGATAAACGTCAAAATAGCTGGCTAATTAATCATGAATCTTCGCTGACTCTGGAGCACATTATCTGATGCGGCCAATCGATTACGCAGTTTGAGGCAGTAGTGAGTCACTCGTGAACGATTCGTCCATTTCAAACGAGTCTTTAATGTGACTCGGAGGAACGAGTCGTCTCAAAAAGAGATTCATTCATTTTCTACTGCAAAGCATCGCAAGATTTTGGCATGTTATGCACAGGAAACAGAACCGAGTCGTTCATCTCTCGACTCTTCTATTCCGAGTTTGTGTGTGTGTGTGTGTGTGTGTGTGTGTGTGTGTGTGTGTGTGTGTGTGTGTGTGTGTGTGTGTGTGTATATATATATATATATATATATATATATATATATATATATATATATATATATATATATATATACACTGTATATTTAAATAGTATAAAAATGATTGGAATTATAGTCAAAGTTAGTGCTTGTTGGGGATCTGCTAATTGAAAAAGTAAAATCTTTTTACATTTCTGATCAAAGGAACAAAATAAACAAATAACAAAAACAAAAGATTTGTTCATTTCGATTAACGGGTTTCAAAGCACTGAGTCGTTAAAATGATCCGATCTTCCTATCACTACCCGGCAGATCATCAGTTGAGGAAAAAGGTTTCTTCATTCCCTTCCATTTAAAAAAAAAAATGTTATGCAGTTAAATCTTTGGAGATGTGAACTGAGGACCAGAGACTGTCCACAAGATTGAGTCGACAATTACAGATCTTTATTTATTTATTTTTTTTTAAATTAATGCTTAAAAATTTACGAATAATAAAAAAAAGAAATAATGAATAATATAAAAATATATATTTAATTAAATAATTATTATATTGTTTTTTATTTAATTATTAATTTATTAAAATATATGGCATTAAAAACAATTATTCCAGTCTACAGAGAAAAGACTCTATACAGCCACATATACTAACCTTTTGTACACCACGGAGCAGAATCGTTTCGAAAATGTTCATATGTACTGTAAATGTGGACACGGGCTCTTGAAGAGAAATATCATGCAATATACAGTTCTTCTCCTCCATTGGCTAAACCTTTTGGGGGTCTCCACACCGGATCATCCGTCTCCATACCCCTCTGTCCTCTACATCAGAATCTTCCAAACTACCTGCATGTCTTCCCTCACCACATCCATAAACCTCCTCCTTGGTCTTCCTCTTCTTCTCAGTATTCTTCTACCCAAATCCCTTTTCTTCACATCTCCCATATCTATAGACATTTTCCTCTCAGAGGTTTCAGGATCTTCTCCGAGGCCCAGGCCTGGGTTGCAACCCGGTGGTTGGGGAACTCATCTTTATAGCATATGCACTGTATATGTTAAGTGTGTGTGTGTGTGTGTTTAATCATGCTTAGCTGTTTTGATGTGCCTCCATATGAAATAATATGAGAGATTGGACATGAGGGGCTGCATTTTATTGGATGTGAAAGATGTTTATGCTTTCTTCTAATGAGTGTGTGTGTGTTATAAAGCAGATCGAGGCCTTGAGGGATACATTAAACTTTATAAACAGAGCTGATAAAAAAAACAAAAAAACAAAACAAAAAATAGTCGGAGAAAGAAAAAGAAAGAAACCCGAATACAACGAACCGTACACACAGAGCAGGACAGCCAGTTTCCCTGCAGAACAGAATTTTGTACCTGAAGGAGGTTGAAACTGGACCACTCACCTGATCTGGAGAGGGTTTGTGATTACTCTGGTCTGAATTCGAAGAAGTCTTCAGATGGTCATCCTCGTAATTATCGGCCATCAGTTTCATCCGGTTCTGCGTCTGGAGAACGGGGGAAAAAAATAAATAAATAAAACCAGAAAATCAACAAAGAAAGTCATTCCAAGACCTCACACAGACTGAAACGGTTTCACATTCCTGATCCGAAAATGAATTCAGCACACTCTTTAGGCTTTTTAAAACCCCCTGCAGAATTACAGAACAGAAACCCAGAAAACATCGGGAACCTCTGCGTGAGGATGTTTGTTTAGGACCGGCGCTTGGCTTCCACGTCTCCGCTGAGAAGAACGTCGTCCTGAAAGATGGACCTGAGATCGGGAGTTTGTATTGAATGCTTACGGCCCCCAATGGAACTCATAAGAGAGGTGTGAAAGGTTTGAAACGAGGGTCTCCAGAGTGCAGGAGAAGGAGCAGAACGAAAGAGCGAGAGAGGAGGAGGGGGAAGATAAACATGAATATGCATGATTTAATTATACCGTGCCTTCAAGTGTGCAATCATGCGTGCTCTGAGGTAGAGAAGATGAATGAAGAGCAGATGGGGTTCGCGTTTGAGCCGCTTTAGAACTCGGCTGGGTTTTATTGATCTCAGACTGACGGTGGTGCAGGATTTGTGTACATTTCAGATATTGTCCCTCTAGATTCATATGAACCGGATTAGCTAAAGTACCATAGCGAGGTGTGTGTGTGTGTGTGTGTGTGTGTGTGTGTGTGTGTGTGTGCTATTTTCCACTGCTAAAAGAGACTGTGATTTATATTGGCAAGCCAACCATCACTCTTGCCTCTCCGCTGCACAGACATGAACAAGAAATAAAATGAATCAATAAGACATTAGAATGGAATGAAAGCCAGGCTGAGGGCCACCCCGCCTCGCCCCGCCCTGCCCCGCCTCTTCCGGGCTCCCAGGAGTGTTGTCTGGTTCGACCTCACCCAGAATGTGATGGTTCGGCTCCCTCTGTTTAGTTTTCGCACCCCTTTTTTCCCCTCCCTGCAATTCCCACTCTCTCCATCTCACTCCCTCAGTGTTCCCAGAACAAGCCTGGCGTTAATGGTGGTGAGCACTAGGTTCAGATGTTCTGGCCTTCCACATGCTCCCTAACGTCTGAGATAGGATGGGGACGAATCTAAAAAAAAATAATCCATTGGGGGAGGAGGTACAGGAGACTGAAAATCTGGGCAGAGGAGGGGACGATATAATGCAGGGATTCTATTTATTTATTAGGGGTGTAACGGGAAACAAAATTCACTTCGGTTTTTAACTCACAATTTCGGCACGTTAGAGGGAAGAGATGCAAAACATAAAACTATTTGCCGTTTTGAATAACTTTATTATTATAAACAGGAAAGGTGGTAGCCTATTGGTTAAGTTATTGGACTTGGCATCCGGGGGTTGGGGGTTTGAGTCCCGGCAATACCATCCTGCCAATATTGGGCCCTTAAGCAAGGCCCTTAACCCCCTATGGGTGCTCAGTTAGGGGAATGGAGATAAAGTACTCAACTGTGGACAGTCCCAAGCCCGGCTGAAAAAGCAGCCGTTGGGCGTCGGTGCTAGCAACCCAACACGTAACAAAATTGGTCAGAAATGGCAAGTAAGCAGATCAGACCTTGGCGCAGGAGGATTTATAAAAAAAAAAACGAATAAAAAAATAAATACATTCTATTTTTAACATTGGCAAACATCAACAGCTTTTTTTTTTTTTTTTCATTTATACAATTTTATTTTACATTTTTGCAAGTGTGAGTGTCAAATGTGAGGTGGGGATTAAACAAAGTTGCTGTCCGCCACTTAATATATTCGCGAGGGAACTCGGATTTTAAATATGCACGTAAAAGGGGTTGCATTCGGTAAACCTCTAACATTAACATTTATTATCCAGATTATTCAGAGTTGCTTACAACTTGCTCAAGGGCCCAGCAGTGGACTTGGGACCTTTGATTTAAAACCCATTGCCTTAACCGCTAAGCAACCACCTTCACCGACCATCTGTACTTTGTGCTCCAAGTCTAAAGTAAGAGCATGATATGGATGAGAGAGCAAATATACACCTGAACCCAGCGCTGAAGATTCGAAAACCATCAACACTTAGCTTTAGGATGGCCAGGATAAAAAAAAAGAAAAACACTTTGAAAGAAACCTGCAACAATGTTCCAGCCTTTGGCATGTTAGTCGAGCTCTGAACAAAGCTCATAGGACCAAAAGTCTAGTCATCGCATAGTGGAGAAAAAAAAATCATCACAGATAGCGTGAAGTAGCGTCTCTATGAAAGGGCTCTGATTTTATGAACAAATTTCCACTGAAGATCATATATTTGGGTTAAGGGCCTTGCTCAAGGGCCCAGCAGTGGCCACTGGGATTTGAACTCCAATCCAAAGTCCAATGCCTTAACCACTGAGCCTTAACACCTCCTTGTTTTACATTTAAGGCATTTGGCAGATGTCTTTATCCACAGCGACTTACAACCGAGCAGTTGAGGGTTAAGAGCCTTGCTCAAGGGCCCCAGATCCAGAGTCCAGTGCCTTAAGCATTGAGCTATCACCTCAAATCTATTCTATTTAATTCTATATAATACAGTTTCACTCTCATGGTTTTCTTGTGGCGCAATATTTGACTGAGAAGGAAAAGTGTTCAATGCTGCAGTAGGGGGGCACACGGAAGATGTTCTGCTAGCTTGTAGTGGTCCACATTTCAGCCACATACTTAAACACAAGACTCCTCCATTCCTCCAAACCGAAGAACATTTCCCGAAGCAAAATTTCGTCCAGCAGGTGGCTTCATCTTCTATGCTTCAGACAGACCCCCGAGGATGCGAATGAGTTCTATGAAATCCACTTAATGTTTGTACAAACTCTCCGAAAACATGCCCCCCCCCTCTTTACCACACGGTGGGCAGAAACTTGCGTCGTGTCCGTTAACAAGACCCTCAGTCGCAGATCAAAGGAGGCATTGAATGACTAATCACCAGCTCCACTTTTCCAACACCCTGCACTCAGCAGCTTCACACCTTCCCACCAAACCCTGGAGACGACCATTCTTTCCTTTTCTCCCCCCAATACAAAGTGCAGAACACAGCTGCACATCAAAACCCAGAGGTCCTCTCCAAGATACAATACTGAGCCCAGTGTACTGTAGGTCTATATTCATTACCCTGCAAGGCAGAACCGATCTTCCTTCACTACAATTTGTTCCACATGCTGTCAGCTCAACAGTTCGGAGGCTTGTTCTACACAAACTCCTATGCTGAAATGAACTCGCTGAGAAAGTACAGGCTTTGGAAAGCCAGAAATGTAAGGAAAAGGAATGTAAGGGTAGATGGAGGAAAAAAAAAAGAGAACAAAAAAACTGGGGAGGGAGTGAGCGTACACGGAGCACGGCGGCCTCCAGAGTGCACATCACTCACTCATTTGGAAAGTTCATACTTAAAAAATAAACACGGAGAATAAACTGTTTGCTTTTAAGCGCTAGAATTACGAGGCCTAAGGGAATTGTAGCACCTGTAAAGAACTAGCATCTATTACCGAACGGAGAAAAATAATGACGGATGTCAGGAGTTTACGAGAAAAAAGAAAGAAGAAAAGAAGAAAAAAGGTTTTATTATTTATATCGGGTTTGGATGCATTGAATGCACAGACGTTTTTAAACGGAGAGCTCCCACCCCCGTCATACGGTTCCCTGGCGAGTAGATGTTTCTCAGCCGGCTTTATTAGTTAATGCGGGAGAGTTTTCGCGTTTGAATTATGTCGATCTTCTCGTTTAAGGAAAAGGACTGAAGAGTTATCAGTAGCAGTAAACGATCCTGACAGGAAAAACGTTGCTGCATTGAAGATACATCAAAGTTTCCCTTCACTTGAACTAGGAGACCTCAAATGAATGTGAACACCCTTGTGGCTGAATCTCAGTCCATGTACACTCCAAAATCCAGTGGAACATCTTCCCAGAAGAGTGGACGTTATTTATAAAAATGTCGAACGGGATGTTCAAAAAGGAGCACGTAGCAATCTTACGGCCGGGTGTCCAAAAACCTTTGTGTAGCTATACGAGCCTAAACCCGATGACCTTCTCCACAACATGCTGAAAGAGAGAATATTCTTATCATCTCGTCTCATCTTTCATCTTTCTAGACTGATGATGTTAGCAGAACACGGCTATATTTTAAAATCACCCTCAGAAGATCTTTAGCGTGTAATCTGGCATGGAGAACGCGATCATACATCTTCAACGTGTCTCTTATAGAATCATCTCGTACGGACCTCTGCTGCTGTATGCTGCGAAACAGCCTTTGACTTGCAACTTGACAGATACTTACAGGATGTTTGAAAATATCGGAAAACTTTAAAGCGCTTAAAAAAAGTTTACCGCTGAACTATTTTTCAAGGTTAAATTAAAATGCACCTGTTAAGAACATTTATTTTTTAAATTAATAGTGCTTGAAATTGAGTGCAGACACCAGACGGGGCTCTGGGATACCATCTGTTACCATCCATTATACATCTACGATACCGGTATGGTTTGTGTGACCTACAGAAAACTTTCTCGGATGAAAGGAGTCTCTTTCCACTATAACGCGCAAGAGAAATTCGACCTCCAAAATAACTGTCTTCTTCATTTATGTGTTGTGAGAACAGGTGAGGTTTGGTATACGAGGTGGTATCAAAAAGTTTATAGACTCGCTCTGTTCACAAGAAAGTACTTTATTTACCTATTTTTACGCAGTCACCTTAAAATTGTCCCCTTGCACACCAATACAGCGCCCGGCGTTCCTAAATGTGTCCTGGAAGTCTTCCTTTCGAAGCGTATCTGCCTTTCGCGCCGGCAATGGTGTCAAAAAAAACAACGGTGAGCTGGATCTTTATCTTCGGGAAGAGGGCGAAGTCCTCAGGAACCAAATCTGGCGAGTACGGAAGTGAGATCATGATGTTTCACGTGTGAGGAGAACTCGGTAATTGAGTGCACACGTCGTCCGAATAGCAGACGTGGTAACGCACGTGGTCTGAATAGCACCAGGTGCACAGACCCCCCCATGTACACAGGATGGCGTCTTTTGTCACACTGACTCACGAAGGGCGGTGCTCCCTGTGACTGTGCGTGTAGCCTTGGTCTGCCATCTGGTGGTCTAGTCTCATCTTTTTTGTCACCTCATGTTGTTTTCTTAAGAAGAAAACAGGGGTCCAACACACATTTTTCTTTTAAAAACTCAATGCATATCCAGTCCAGCGTCATCTATTGGCAGCGCCGAGTGTCTGCTCCTAACTTGATAAATAAAATAACACTTATTGGCCATGTCCACAATAATACATTTTTTGCCTCGCATATTTTTCTCTCCGTTTTGACCTTCCGTCCACACTGAGACAGGGTTTTCAGCCAAAGGAAACTTTCTGTTGGTAGCTTTCTGAAAATGCTCTCCAAAGTGGACACATTTGAAAACGCTGCTTTTGAAAAAATCCGGATTCGCGTAGGAACCTTGAAAAAAAGGAAAGTAGGGGGGTGGGGAACGGGTTTGTGAACGCACCGTCCGTTAAGTACTGGAGTAAAATATGAAGATGATGTGGTCCGGGGACAAATTGCTACAAATGTCTGGCCTTTGAGCTCGGCCAATGATCCGGTATATGACATCATGCCTGCTGTATATCTATGACTTATTTGGTCCGAGCGGCCGGTCATGTTCGAGCCATGCTCTGGAACTGTGGATAATGAATGGATGTGGGAGAGAAGGATAAAGCAGACAGAATGAGGGGGGGAGAAAAAAATCTCATGTTGTTGGGCTTCAGAAACAAAGCGTGTATTAGCGGCTGCAAAGATTACAGAGGAATTCGGGGGAAAGTTCATAGGGAGATAGCGAAGACTCCGGCTAATTGTTGGGCCGTAATGTGTGGATATGTACAACACACTTTTACAGGAAACAGGACTCCTGGTCTCTGTGGCTTGTGTGTTTTCACTGGTTCAGCTCGATGCCTTGTGCTTTTACAGGAAGTGAGCTCTGATATAACATTGGTAGAATAAAGCGCTGAGAAGATAAACATTCACTTTATATCATCCACAATCGTTACATTTTGCTCAGGTTTCGACTGAGTGACCTGAAGCTTTGGATGGAGACCAATTGCGTGGTACACCGACATTATTCCTGGCGCTTTTTTCATCCTCTTTAGCTTTCAGGATACATCAGGCTCTCGTTAGAGTTCTCCATTCAGAACGGAGATAGCAGCTGGCAGGAACTTTGCCCGCACGTCTCTGGTTTCAGTCTTCATCTGAAGAACTTACTCTTTCATTTAATCTAATCACTTGCCTTCCCCAGCATTCAAGCTCTTTATTTTTTTTATTGCGAAAGAGAGAGAGCTAATTCAAAAAGGTGCGGATTCATAATTTCACAAACTTCCCAAAGAAATAAAAGGTTAATCTCCTAATTGGGGTCAGAACGGCATCTTAATGAGAGCCTTTCTTATCCGCAGGGAGACATCTGACCCCCTTCACGGCATCCCGTGACCCAGTGAGAGTTCGTGACCTCGTACTAAATTCCTCCCCCTCCTTTTCCCAACCTTCTTCTCTTCCCCCACATGAAGAAGACTTTAATAAGGACAGTAATTATGCAAACCGAAGCTGTAATTCAACAATGTCAAGTCGGGGCAGTTTGGTGGTTCAGGATGTGCTTAAACAACCGGATCATGAGCTTCCAGGACTGGCAGGGATTGATGGAGGTTGATAGTCTGTGAATGAAGGGCCACCCGGTGCCATAGTCACGTCTGACCGCGGTTGTTTGCAAGGTACTTAACCCCTAACTGCTCCAGGGACACTTGAGAAGTCGACCTTCTGCTCTGACCATGTAATTACTTCTCTGTGCGAGAGAAGATCAAGACCAATTATTCCACATAGAGGCTTAAGAAATGGCAAATAGAGATGTAAATCAGGATAATGCTGCATAAGTTATAGCAGGCTGGTGGTTCTCTAAATGGGGGCCACAATATACATGAGATATGTTGATATGAGGGGTGTTCAAGTCAAACTGGGACTATTGAGTTTCTAAGATAAAAATATTTCAAGGAGTAGAAATTGCATATATTTTTTGACATACTCCCAAGCTACATTCCATTTCTTCACTTATCCCAGCGTTTAACTAAAGCCTGAACCATCCTGGGACAGCCGGCTTCACTACGCCGCCATCAGGGAACCAACACGACCGGGATCGTCATCTTGAAAACAAGTTCATTTCTAAGAATTTAACAGTTAATGTAAAGGAAGTGTGTTTATCCTGATGAGCAGCCGTGGCGACTGTGACAAGGAAAAACTCTTTTAGATGTTATGAGGAAGAAACCTTGAGAGGAACCAGACTCAAAAGGGAAACCCATCCTCATTTGGGTGGCGTCAAGAGTGTGATTAAAATCTTGAAACAATACAGATCACTGGAGAGTGAGAACTAACATGAGCACTGGAGTGTGTGATTATGAGTGATGATCTTTCTACAGTCTTATACAGTCATTTTAGATTATGGAACCAGGAGCTACTGAGCAACTCATAAAATAGCTCAACATTTGCGATCATGAGATCCAACACCAGCTTCTTCATGCCAGAGAGGTCCAGTGTTTAAACTCCACATGAAGTGGAACGTCTCTAGATGGTTCGGGATGTTTGCGGGGGTCGGCATCTACTTCTTTAAAGGTCCATAATCTTAATAAGGTGGGACGTGATCGTTACACCAATCAAACGTCTCATCACTGTAGTAGGAATGAATGTATGATGGAAACAATGTCAATCTTGTTTCGAAAGAACAAAGTACGTCCTTCAAAATGCATCGAACCGAACGCCCTGGACTTACTCACCTCCGTAATATTTGTCAATCTTAGTTTTAAATTATGATTATTACGACGACGACGACATTGTTAAATATTGCATAAGCGTTATGATGATGTAAACGGCTTTCGACTGCCCTCTTCATGTTTATGTCTGGATTTCAGTGTTCCATGGAGCCATAATGGGCCACCGTAGAAGCCAAACGTATGAATGGTGGTACTTATCCTGCTTATTAATAAATGAGTGAGGTAGTGGCTGTATAAAAGCGAAAGTGCGCAAACGAGCTCAACATGTCTGGAAAAGTCGAATATATATATTTTTTTATTAATCCTCGTTGTTAAAGGTGCACGTTCAACTCTCGCCCAGGTCATTTTTTATTTTTTTTTGAAAGAGTCTCAGCTCGGGCGGTTTAAAGACAGAGGAAGGGACGCTAACGCGCCATTCTGCGCTGACTGTATTCATTAAAACATACAAATCTCCTGTTTTAACCTGCTTCTTTTCACCACGTCCTGTTGGGCTGCACAGGGTTTTTTTTTTTTTCCACTCAAACCCGACAAATACTTTCCTTCCATTTTAAATAAATGTTAAATAGGCAGGTGAAGAATAAATACCTTAGACATGTAGATGCATTGGAGGTAAAAAAAAACCAGAAAGCAATTCGTCTGTCTGTATCGAGTCTATTTAAAGCAGGAAGATGGCACCATGGACCGCGAAAGACATTTAAGTCCTGACTCGCATTAAGATGATGTGGAGAACAGATGTCCTGGTAGTAACAGAATGCAGGTGAAGAAAGGTGGGAAGAAAAAACCCATGAAATCTATGAAAGTAGACCAGCATTGGAGGAGGTTAAGGTTTTTTCAGCATGGGTGCACATCAGGTTCATGTTGACTGAGAGAGTTTGTTTCCTCTATAGTCACTTAGTGTTGTAGTGTCGTATATGCGTTTATTTTTTCGGATTTCCAAAGTAGAATTGTCCAAGCTCGATTGAAGGGAAGACACATAGGTACATACATGATCTTAATACAGTAGGGGTGTCAAAATGAATCGTTTCCGTGACGCATCTCGATACAGCACGTGGACGTTATTGCACCGCCAGAGACCGTAATCGATTAAAGTCTACTGACGTCATTCGTCAGGTACCGTAATTTCCGGACTATAAAGCGCATCATATCATATATAAGCCGCACCCACTGAATTTTACAAATATTTTTATTTTTAACATAAATAATGTCTATAAGCCGCAATGTAGTGTCTACACTAATGTACTTTAAACAGGCTTTAATGAAAGACACTTTACACACGGTGTAACGGGTGAAATATGTTGCGCTTCCTTTAGGAGCATAGCGGTATTTTGGGAATAGCATGCCAGAAGCAAGCTCTCTCTTCACCCAGACTCAACGGCTTATATCTAAACAGTAGCTGACCAAGAAAGTCATTGTTCACTGTCTTCCTCCTTCCTTTCACAACTATTTCTCTCGGGAGTTTATCTTTTGGCATCGTCGTGCGTTTAAAAATCACCCAATGGAAATTTTTTCTCCCGATGCCGTGCAGCTCAGAACACAGGTGAGGTGCGTTTTTTTGTTTCCGTTTGGAAATTTCATTGGTCTAATGTTATGGGGTTCAGTTTTTTAGTTTGTGAAACCGCGAAAAACCCAGGAAAAATTCATAAATTGGCCGCTTCGTTGTTTAAGTTCAAAACATTAAAAATGTGGGAAAAAAGTAGCGGCTTATAGTCCGAAAAATACAGTACACACACACACACATATATATATATATATATATATATATATATATATATATATATATATATATATATATATATATATATATATATATATATAAAATATGGTATATATACATATATATATATATATATAGATAGATAGATAGATATATAGATAGATAGATAGATATAGATGTGTGTGAGTATAAGTACGTTTATACTTTTTTCTTGATGTATTTTGTGAAGTTTTTGATTGTGATGTTTTCTGAAACCGAATAAGAGTCCAAAGAGGTCATGCATCATAATATTTTTTCTTTATCACATTTTTTCTTGATCTAATTATCACAACTTAATTTCTCATGATCTCGCCATAACACAAGTCGATTTCTCGTTATCGCTACAAAATTTCTAGCCATAATAAAATCTCTCATCACGACTTCATTTCCTCGTGATCTCAACATAAGATTTGTTTTTCTTCATGACAACTTAATTTTCGTTATCACAAACTAATTTTCTTGTGATCTCAGCATAAGATTTTTTTCTCGTGATCTCGACATAGAAAAGTTTTCTCGTTATCCCAAGTTAATTTTCTCGTTATCACAACGTAAGAAAAGTTGTTTTCTCGTTATTACGACTTGATTTTCTTGTGATCGACATAAGATTTGTTTTTCTTTATGACGACTTAATTGTCTTGTTATCACAACATAAGAAAAGTTGTTTTACGACTTGATTTTCTCATGATCTCGACATAGAAAAGTTGTTTTCTAGTTATCATGACTTCATTTTCTTGTGATCTCGAAATAAGATTTTTCTCTGTATTCGCCAAAAGATCATGTTCTAGAGGCATCGTGGATGATCGCGTTTGCTTTTTTTTTTTTTTTTTTATCAGGGAATTGCTCAAACTGAAATAGCTCTGTGTCTGTCAGTGAGTGACAACTTATAAGGCACGAGATTTTACAATTACGTCGTGAGAAAACGGGTTTTTAGGCTGCGATAATGAGAAAACAACATCTGTTGTGTTGAGATCTTGAGAAAGTCCTGATAATGAGAACTTTTGAGATCACGAGAAAACTTTTATTATGCTGTGATTTGCGGCCTCAAAGGCAAATTTTCAATAAAAGAAAGTAACTAATGAATTAACTCACCACCTAATTACCCTGAGAGTAACACTTCTTTCCAAAGCTTCCTGGGTGAAGCTCCCTCACGAGAAAAAAAAAAACGAAAACTGAAACACTATCAGAAATGTCAATTACACAAATATTCAGTTTCCCCTTTACCTCAACATTTTCACTGCTATTTCTTCAACGGTAGAAAAAGAACCCCAATGCTCTGTGAGTGTGTTATAGTGTCGTGAATCCTATAATCCTGTACATCAGCTCACAACATATTTCTTATTAAGGCACCAAAGATTCATTCAATTATACAGAGTGGGATTTAATTCTGTCGAGCCTAATGGACTATTACAGTTAATCAGCCCAAGTGCACGCTGGTGTCTCGGAAATCTCATGACGTACTGTCGCCTTTAAAAGCATGGTTTTTTTTTTAAAGGGACATTTGTATCCAAGTGCTGCCTTTTCAAACACTTTCTTTCACAGATTTTAAACAGGAAAGCATTAAAGGAAAAAAGAAAACTCCATTCTGGTGGATGTGCATATTAGTCTTCAGCACCCATGATTTATTTAGTAATGAAATTTTGAGTCGACCTTTTTAAGGTTCTTGCATTGATGTTGGCGCATTTTCATTTAATGACAATTTCTTGCATTTCGTTGACGCAGGAGGTTTTTTGGACTGTCCAGTCCTCTCACCGCCTCGTCTGTACGCTCTACTCAAGCGGATTAGCTGGTTGTCTTCGCTTTGTCACTAATACGACACTGAACTTTCCTGGAGAAGGCTGAGTGAGGAAAGAAGCAAACCTCCTTTATACTCATCACCCATTAAACTCCAGGATAGCTGCCTACATCTGACTAACTTCTGCAACATCTGACTAACTTCTGCACCAATGACTAACTTCTGCAACATCTGACTAACTTCTGCACCAATGACTAACTTCTGCAACATCTGACTAACTTCTGCACCAATGACTAACTTCTGCAACATCTGACTAACTTCTGCACCAATGAACAAACCAGGCACCAAATCACTAGGAGACCCAAACCTGTTGCAGCATCACAAGACCCCTGTGCACAAAGCCCGCTCCGTGAAGATCTGCTTTACATGGGTTGGGAATGTGTGGAAGATCTTCTACTATTGAGCTCAAACCCTATTAAACATGATGAATGTGTACGCTGACTGCACCCGCAGGCCTCCTCACCTCACCTCACCTACCACATCCGAACCTGACTTCACTAAAACCTTTGTTTCTGAATGAGCACAAATCTTCACAAAATCTTTCGGAACATCTTCCCAGAAGAGTGGAGCTCATTATAAGAGCAAACAGGGGAATTCATGTGGAATGCAATGTTCAAAAAGCAAAAAGTTGTTGGGAAAGTATTTTAACGAGTCGTGTGTCAACCGAGACGGCGTGAGATTTATTTTCACTTGCGCCGCCGGTAAAACGTAGAACGTGCGGATAGATAGCGAAAATTCCGCGCAACGAGGTAACCGCGATGCGACAAAAGTGTAAATAAAAAGTTTACAAATGTACCGCAAATAAACGGCAAGCGGTCGCGTTCGAAGGAATAAATCAGATGGTCGAAAATGCTTCATCGTAATGCGAGCTGAATGGAACATTGTATGTTCGCACGACTCGCTCAAACAGCCGTTTCGCTGCTGGTGTTTTGAGGTCTGAATGTTCCAAAAACAGCAGCTCTTTTTGGCCCGCGAATGAGCAGCGAGATTTGCCCCCGAGTCCAAGACAAATCCAGCACGGATGGCTCAGTAAGCCTCGGGGCTCAGGCACAACGCTGCTGGATCAGCCTCAGGCCTCCAACCTAACAAACTCCCTAATGAATCCAATATTTGTTGTTTTTGTTTTGCCCTCTTTTCCCCCCTTTCCATGCTTAACCGCCCACCCCTCCTCCTCCTCCCTGTCGTTTCCTCCAGGCCCTCGTGTGCTAATTTAAGGACTCGGCTCAGTGTAGCCACAGCTGGGCCACGAGGCGCCTGCAGCCCTGCCCATGCACCAAAACGCCTGCATTTTCAGCCCAATAAAAGGATGCTTTCAAACATGGACAGCTCTTTCTCTCTAGGGAGCAATTCTAAACCAATTGGACACACACTTTTACTTTTCCACACTTTTCTCCCCCTCCCCCCCTCTCTCTCTGCTGTGTGGTAGCCTTGGCAGAATCGAGGCATTTCGACATTTTATGTTTTCTGCGGCTTTCTTTGGGACAAAATGGTTTTATTCCGCCAGCGTGTGCCCAAACCATGGCTCTGCTGAGGACCAGGGAAAGAAAAGGAAAAAAAAAAAAACCCTAAAACAGTAGCCATGTCAGGACCATCATCTCCACTGTGCCCACTTTACAACAGCTTCAATAATGTCCAGCCCGTCTGAGGCATGGCAGCAGATGATCGGGAAACAAATCTTCTGACAGGATGTAATTACCGAACCTCCGTCCATAACTTGTGCTCAATCTGAGGTTAGTTATAAGCAGACTTATTAACGTCGTCTCAGGAGTCCTACAAACACTAATCGGCTGCATCATTAAAAGCCATTTCCTTTCGCATGCGGACGGAAACAGAGGGCGAGCGGTCATGAACAACAATGAAAATAATAATAAGAAGAAGAAATGTTAAGACTGAAGGCGGTAAAAGAAAACTGATTTTCTTCCTCTCTTTCTGATGAGCCATGAGTTTTGGCTCTTAATTACTGGAGTATCAGATTTTTTAATTTATATTTCGAGGAAAATGAAAACGCTTTCATTATAACTTCATATTAAACCTTTCGAGCACTTGGTACCAATTTCAAAGGCCAAAATGTATACTTTAGTTTCCTGCACTTGCGCTCTTATAATAACTTAATAAATAATTTTTTCCTCTTTATATCCTCATAATCGATGTCGTAGACTGTTGGGAAGATTCACATCATTGTATGGTTAAACAGACTTCTTATGATAATCAAACTTTTGAATCTTGAATCATTTCCGTGGACTATTAGGATTTCTCAGATTTTAGTCCTGTTTAAAGAGCCTAAGGGTTAAATGTTGACCCCACCATTAACCCTAATCTTTCACTTCAAACTGAATGTGTGTTTTAGTACCATTATTTATTCCTTGGACATTTAGAATTTTCAGTAGCTACTTTCATGGTACAACACGTGATATTTTGGATCTACTGTGTTTTGTGCTTTGTGTGCAGGTTCGACTCCTGGCTGGCGTTTCAGCCTGCGACGATCTGCTTCGATCCCAATTTAACATGATTTACAATGACTGGCAACCATATTGAAAGAAGAAGAGAACAAAATAGAGGGAAGAGGAGAGGAAAGGATGAGGGTCACCCAAAACGAGTCTCCAGCCTTCCCTGCTCTAAAACATCCCTAACACAAGTTTGACTGTGGGGGTGAGGCAGTCTGTTCTTCAGTTAGAGACAAAAATGTCACATTTCGATTACAAAAGATCAGACAGAACATTGATATTATAACATTATGCCTGGTGAAGTGAAGAACACTGGTTATCTTCATCATGGCACCTGTTAGTGGGTGGATTTATTAGCCAGCGAGTGAACATTTTGTCCTCAAAGTTGACGTGTTAAAAGCAGGAAAAATGGGCGAGAGCAAAGATTTGACAAATCGCGACGTCTAGACGGCTGGGTCTTGTGGAATGTCTATTAAGCCTCGCTAACATCTTGTGACAGACCAGTGACAGGCACTGTGTATAAACCTCACGTTTTTGACGCTGTTTTTCTTTTTTCTTATTCTTTTACGTCTTTTAGATATTTTACACAGCGACCTACATATCAGAAATCACAATTTAGTTTCACTGTATAAAAGACAAAAAAACTGCTCTCTTCCATTTCATTTTTATTTTCCATCCCATTCAGTTTCACTCATTTTCATTCCTTTTCGTTCAGTTTTATTCCGTTCCGTTCCGTTCTCGCTTCCTTCCCATTCCATTCTGTTCCAAATCTTTTCCTCCCCATTCCATTCGGGACTTTTCCATTCCGCTTCATCCCTCCCTCTTCCATTCTACTCCATACTACAACACAGTAACAGTCGATCCGACTCTCCCAAACTCGCACATCCTCCGTGTAGCTGTTAACCAGCTACTAAACGAATGAATAAGTCGTGTCTATAGTTATATATATATATATATATATATATATATATATATATATATATATATATATATATATATATATATATATATTTTTTTTTATTTTTTTATTTTAGTAAGGTAGTCATGGAACTAAACGGACCGCCGGCTCGGCACACTTTGGCTGTTCCAGCACATGGTTTTAACAAAAAAAAAACACAAAAAAAAACCAGACCAACACCATTCCTCTTTCCCTCTGAACCATGTCAGATCAGCCACAGTCCATTAACCATGCACACTGCCACATACACATTCCTCACACCTCACGCAATACACACACACACGTCACATGAAGCATTCGGTGGCCCTTGAGAACATATATAGCTTACACAAACCAAACACTCGCATGGAGCCTGAAACGACTACTGATATAAGAAATGTGAAATCCCTACTGTATACCCACACACACACACACACACACACACACACACACACACACACACACACACTGCATTCTGACATACAGTTAACATGGGAAAAGTCAGGAAGTCTCTGCTGTGATCCATCAGACGGAGGCTGAGCATTATGACGCAGACCACACTAACCATCCCACACCTCACCTGTGAGACAGAAAGAGCAGTGTGCAGCCTGAGAGACTCGCTCGGCCACTGGGGTGTCATAAAGACGTCAAACGCGAACAGGAGGGCCTGCCGAATGATTAATGTGCTGCGTCGGGCTTTGGCTATAATTCTCCGGATTAATGCGGCTTCTTCACTGTGTGGAGACGGTAAAGATTTTATATAGTGAATATTTCACGGACGCGGGTGGGAGTACGATACAGGCTGGAGGCCAGGACTGCTTTTAAAAAAGTGACAAAAAACACAAAAACCAGCTGTAGAGATCTTTCTCCTACATAAGCTCAGCATCCTGTGGTAATACCATGGTTATAGCTCAGATGTGAGACTGGTATTACAAAACCAGACCTTTCCAGCCATGTTTGGTTCTTCTCCAAACTGCTTGCACAAACTTGGAGGCACACGATCGTACAAGGACGCGATTTACTTTCCTTTACTTGAACCAGGAGACTAGAAGCCAGCTCCATGAAGATATATAGGATGAACTGTAAGATCAGCTGCTATACAACCCTATTGGGATGAACTGGAAAAGACCTGGCTTTACTGACACAGTTGTATCTGAACGACATCAAAGCTCTACAAAATCTAGTGGAACATCTTCTCAGAAGAGTGGAGCTCATTATAACAGCAAATGGAGATGGAAAAAAAAAGCAGCACATTCCGATCTTATCAGGTGTCCACAAACTTTTTGTATGTTTTATTATATGAAATTCCTGCAGCAGGAGTTAATGGATGATCCATGTTACACTTTGTGGACACCTTACCATTAACTTATAGTGACTTCCACTCTTCTGGGAAGATGTTCCACTAGATTTTGTGAAAATTTGGCATGAGGGTGTTAGTAAAGTCAGGTGCTGATGTGGGTGAGATAAGAAGGCCATCGTTTTCACTAGGAACAGCAGGAGATCTTCCACACACTTCCAACACATGTAAAGCAGATCTTCATGGAGCCGTCATGCTGGAACTAACTAAACACTCTATACAGTTGTGTGCCTCTGGATTTTAGAGGAAGGAACTGCATACGGCTGGGAAAAGCCAGGTGTCCCAATACTTTTGTCTGTATAGTGTATTTAGTTCTGAATGAAAAGGAACACATTTAGTACAGAACCTGGAGAAAAGTAAAGAAAAGAAAAGAAAAGAAAAGAAAAGAAAAGAAAAGAAAAGAAAAGAAAAGAAATGTAGTAGCTTAGAAGTTAAGGCATCGGACTCCATCGGAAGGTCATGAGTTTAAATGCCAGCAACACCAAGATGCCATTCCGGGGCCCCTGAGCAAGGCCCCCTTGGCCTTAGCCATAGCTGGTCAGCTGTATAACTGAGATCAATGTAGGTCGGTCTGGATGAGGGTGTCATGCCAGATGACGTTAATGTAAATATCACTGTGGAAAAATGTACAAAAATAAATAAATAAATAAAAAAATTCCCAATATAAACATGTTCAAATTAAACCACTTGGGGGGAAAACAAACAAACAAAAAAAAAAACGATGCATTGAGAATTTTTTTCTTAAAAAAAAAAAAAAAAAAAAGAGTAATTCCGGATATTTCTATTTAAAATAAAAATAAAAAAAAGGGCAGAGGTTCCCGACCTTTGGGTCGTGACCCCACACACGGTGTCCTCCGAAATGCAGATGGGGTCTGAGGAGATTTTTACCACATGGTACAACAATTGTGCTTTAAACACAGCAAACACAGCCTGCTAGCCTGGAGCACGTTTCCTGACCAGAACCCCGAACCCTATTTGACACCAGACCCCGGCGGTGCCGCTCCAAACCGCTCTCTCGCCATCCCCCGAGCTCACAAAGCAAAGTTCTGCATCAGAGTGCATCAAGAGCATCGTTTCAGACAGCAGCACACTTCATGCCACTGATTACAATACACCCGGGTTCGGATTCGGCCCGATACCAGGACAAAATGGTGGATCGGATATCGGAGTGGAGAAAAAAAAAAAACATTCATATACTGTACAATCCTCTAACAAGACCGGACAGAAGAAAATGGAAAAGGTTGGAACTGGTTTGAGAAAAGATTTTCATTGGAACGGGAAATGTTTACATATAAAGAGACATGCCTGTGTTTTTGTAAGAGCTGTTTTTTATTCGATTTATTCTTTATTGTATTTGAAATGTGAGTAATTTCTGTGTAAAAGAGTTTAACTTAATAAACTCAACTGTGGTTTTGGCGCAAGTCTGTTTTTTTTGTTCTCCTTTTGTTTTAGTGTTTAAGCTAATTTTTATTTTGAAAGCGGGAAAAAAAAAAAATGGAGCGATGATTTAAAAAATATATAAAAAAACACCGATCAGGCGAAACATTCTGACATTCTGACATTGAGCGCTGAAGTGAATAAACACCGATGATCTTTTCATCATGTTAGCGGGGGAACGTTTTGTCCTCAAAGTTGACGTGGTAGAAACAAGAAAAATGGGCGAGAGTAAAAAATTTGAGCGAGTTTGACAAATTGTGTCGTCTAGACGTCTGGGTCAGACAGTCTCTTGTGGGATGTTCCTGGTCTGCAGTGGTTAGAATCTATCAAAAGTGCTCCAAGGAAGGAACAGTGGTAAACCGGCGACAGGGTCGTGGGCGGCCGAGGCTCATTGATGCACGTGAGGAGCGAAGGCTGGAGCATGAGGTCCGATCTAACAGACGAGCTCCTGAAGCTCAAACTGCTGAAGAAGTTCATGTTGTTTATACTCCATGGGTCAGGAATGTTTTAGCAGCAAAAAGGGGACCAACACAATATTAGGCAGGTGGTCAACTGTATATTATACAGCATAAAGTATAAAAGTATATAGTATTAATGTATTTAATATTACATTTATATATTCGTAATTCTTTGCTCCCATTGGCTGGTTTGGTTTGGTATGAATAAGCAGATCCCTGACCAGAAACTAAAGATTGCAGTGAGATTTGTTCTCTGTATAGTTATAGAGGTTATACATTGTAAAGGAAATGACTTCCTTATTTATTTATTTAGTATATAAGTTCATAATAAATACTTGAGGACTGGGTCTCATACTGCAGAAGTGGTGTTTCCGTGGTTAAGACAACCTCAGCAACCTCAAGCTGCCCCTGCTGGGCCCTTGGGTATGTCCCCTTAACCCTTAATCTGCTCAGTTGTAGGTTGTAGATGTATAAATACAGCACATGTTATATATACACAGTTTTAGTGTTGTGTGTGTGTGTGTGTGTGTGTGTGTGTGTGTGTGTGTGTGTGTGTGTGAGACCCCTCTGAGGGTTTATTGGGACCTGAGGAGAAGGTGAGTAATGGTAACGCTGATATGCCAAATGGATGTGAGGTTGTACATCTGCATCATATCGGCGTGCTCTAATCATCGCTCGATTCCGTTTCGTTTTTCATCCATTTGATCCCCAAATTAATGCATGAATGATAATTAGCTGGAAGAGGAAACCGGTTAATGAACACTTTTCCATGAGGTAACTGTGAACTCCTCAGCGAGAGCTCTTACTGATGCTGATGAAGCACGCTCTTCTCCGAGCCGAGTGGACGCCGGACTGTACTCGCGATCTTACCTGCTGTTTGAGCTGATGCACCAGTCGGTCCTTCTCCCTCTTCAGCAGAGCCACTTCATCCTGAGTCTTCTTCTTTTTAGAAGAGGACAGCTCCAGGAGAGCGATGTTGGCATCCTTCTCGCTGATGGCTGCCAGCAATGCCTCCTGTCTGTGGAGAGAAAAAAGAAAGAAAGAACACACGATCAGCCATTTCACCCAAACAAGAACCCAAACGGGCGTGTTGAAGTTCCACCCAGCAGTTCCAGCAAGGTGGGTTTCTCAGTGGTGGTGCAACAGAAAAGCGTATCACTGAGGAATTTTGATGCCAGCTGGTACTACAGCAAAAAAATTTAATGTTTCAGCCCAAAAACAGATCGAGTCCCTTTTAGAGATGGTCTTATAAGAGCCCCTTCGAGAGAGAAAGAAAAACCTCCAAGAAACAACCCCCCCAAAAAACTATTCAAAGAACCTCAGTGGTTAAGGATCTGGGTTCAAGACCCAGTATTGCCAAGCTACCCCTCTTGGGGCAATTAAGGCCTTTAAACTTCAGTGCTCCAGGGGCGCTGTATCATGGCTGACCTAACATGACGTCTTAACGTGGGTTAAGATGTTGGACTTCTGCTCAAAAGGCTGAGAGTTCAAATCCCACCTCCACCAAGATGCCACTGCTGGGCCCTTAAGCAAGGCCCTTACCCCTCAAATGCTAAGTTGTATACCCGATATAATTGTAAGTCACTCTGAATACAGGCGTCTGCCAAATAGGGTAAATATAATGGATATGCGAAGAAATAATTTATACATAGACGCACTTATATATCTGTATTCCCTGAGAAAAACGTCTCCTCAGGACAGAGCAACAGAGAACCGTGTGTCACTGGTGGTCTTGTGAGGCTGCAAAAAAGGGATACATTAGAAAACAGCGTTTTCGTCTGGAAAACAAGAAAACAAAAAGCGCGTTCGGTCGCTTCCCAAAAGTTGCTCATCCCCACTAAAAGTCTGAAGACGCTCACATGCGTTTTCGCAGTTTGCACTGCGTTTTCAAACGTATTCACTTTGGAGATCGTGGAAAGCTAAGTAACGACTCAAAACGCCGCCTCCGTATGGACGAGAAGTGGAAAAAGAAAAATATGCGTCTTCTTCATATTTTTAATTTTGAGCATGTGTTAAGTTCACTGACAAAAATCCATTTGAACGTATGGAGCTCATTTTTCATATACCGCCATTTTCCGGAACCACTAAGGCAGCTGTGTTAGTAGACTCCAGAAAACATCAGTATGAGTTCTGGGATCAGGTTCAGTTACAGAAAGAGAGTGGGAGAAAGTGCAGCGACACGCCGCTCGACCTCTCTGACAGCGGCGATGGAAAAAGCTGATAGCGGAGGCAGGGGAACGTGTGCAGCAGTGGTGGCGGCCATGATGACTTCCAGAGCAGCGGCGGTGAAGCTGAGAGAACACCGTCAGCTCAGTGTGTGTGTCGAGCCTGATCCAGCCTCTGCTGTTTTCCATCAAGGCGGGCTTCTTTTGTGACTCTTTCCTTGCCGCACACTTCGCCGCCGCAGTCCTTTCAATCTCTCAATTTCTAACCCTGACCTCGCTTCCTGCTTTTCTGGTAAGATGTTCCTCTAGATTTGTTCCACGGAGCTGCCCGATTGGTCCTGAAGCCCTATCCCTGGATGGAGTTCTCTTTAAGTAGAGATCACTCTTTGCAGCTAGGAATGGTGTCCACATGAGCAACCTAAAGATCTGTGAAGTTCCTGAGAAACTTCAGAACTTTGAGGCTGAATTTGGACTCTTATTAATATGTCCATCTACTCCAATAAATGTAATGGACTGTAATGAATAGACTTTCGGTGCTGCTCAGATGGGGGTGAGGTTCCTTTTGAGTCTCCCAACGTTTTTTTCTCATGGAGTCTCAGACAATTTTTCCTTTGCCACATTTGGCCACTGGGTAACTCAGAGATAAACTTATAGGCACTAACCATATAAATGAATATTTTATAACCTATTTATTTTTAAAGCTGCTTTGGGACAAATTCCACTGTTAAAAATGCTCTACAAAGAAAAATGTGGGTGGAAAATGTCTGGTAAATTTCCAGAAACTTTCCGGAACTATTCTGCAAATATTCAAAGTTGGAAATTTGCCAGGAATTTAAAGGAATTTATTAGAAATTTGGGGAAATGTATATAAACTGTATCATATACAAACAAACATTTTGTTTGGTCATCAGCTGACATGCATGCAAACTAATACAGGTTTTAAAAAATGACACTTTTAAACAAATGGATGTAATATTTATGTAATTTATGGGGGCGTGGCCTCAGTAGGGCAGAAATTCTACTGAAATTGCGTTAAATCTGGTTGTTTAAACCAAAATGATCCTGCGAGATTTTTGTTCCTACTACATTTAAGATCCCTGTTAATTCCCATATATTCTCCTTAATTCCCATGGAAAGTTTCCAGTCTTGGAAACTCCTGGAATTGTGCAACTCTAGTCGGCGTTCACATTTATTTAACTTGTATTTATTATATTTATTTAAATATTTCATTATTTTCATGTTCAACAGGGTTGAAATTTAGAAGCTCTATAGCAGGAGATCTTCCACTCCAGCCCATGCAAAACAATGGGTTTTAAGTCCAAATTTCATGTCACAGGATCCAAAGACGTCCTACACAATTGCGTGCCTCCAAATTTATGGTAGCAGTTTGGTGAAGAACCACAAACGTCTGGAAAAGCCGGGTGTCCCATTACTTTTTACTGGACTGCATATATTTTATGTGCATTATTAATCTCATTTCAGGTTATTTATTAGGAAGGCCATGTCTATAAATATATATAAAATAAAATGCATATGCCGTACGTACGAACTAATATTTTGACATTTGTGTGAAGTTGTAAACAGGGTTGTAAATTAACACATTTTTATTAAAGTAAATATCCGGCCATCCATTAGAATGATGAACAGATTGTGATTGTGAGAAGTAACAACACGGATATAAAGTCTGGACACACACACACACACACACACACACACACACACACAATTAAACGTGTCTCGTTGACGCCGTGTGTCTATTCTCTAACACACTCCTAAACAGGGTCTTACCCTCGTCACCATTTGTGGTCAACGGTCTCTGATTAATCCTGCATTTGTTTGACTTCAATCACTTCAACCATCAAACAAAGTAAAAATACGGTGGTGTGTACACAAACACAAACACAAACACACACACACACACACACACACTTAACCCAGTGCTGCCAAAACCACTGTGCTGTAGTGTAAACTAATATACGAGCTCTGGAGATGTTCCAGCCTCCTCCTCACCAAAGGCACGTTTCCTCAGAACCGCCTTTTAATACACTGTCCTCCTGACTAGCAACACTCGTTACGTTCAGCTGCAGACCACAGGTACCAGTTGAGCTCACATACAGACCGTTTACTCAGGATAAACGGAGCTCCGTTTCTGCTCCACGGCCTCTTGGTGCAGCCGTGATGAGCATCCTGCAGCATGAGAAGATAAAAGGAACGAGGCGTGAATGCTAACCATCGACAAAAAAAAAAAAAACCTCTGAAGGAGAAACCAGAGGACAGATATACGTAGCTTAAACACCGAAATAATTATTTCTGTCACGTTTTTTTTACCAGGTGAAATTGTACATACACCAGACACTAATATAAAGGTAAGGTGCGAAGGCCTGGGGTGAAGTCGGTGTTCACGTTCATAATAAAGGTGTTCAATAGGGTTGAGGTCTATATCAGCTTAAGATCTTCACCTCCAACCCATATCTTCATGGAGCTGGATTTGTGCACAGTGGCGGTTTGGAACTCCTGGAAAATGTTACCGCATCTAAATACGTCTCGTGTAATTGTTTGTCTCCAACAGTTTTTGCGGAAGAACCACATATGGGTGGAAAAGTCAGGTGTCCCAATACTTCTGGCCATATAGTGTTTCTAACAATATGCCCTGTTTTCTAACAGAGACTGTGTGTTAGTTCTGTGTCATAATTAAATATATTTAGAAATGTATTCGTGTTTTTAAAAAAGCACAGTTTTTAAGCACAGAAACAATTTAATTTTAAAATATAACATGCCAGAGACATAATTAAAAATTTTTTTATTTTTAATTGATATATTTTACTCATATCATATCTGCATTCGATAATAACGATTGGCTTTCAAAATAAAATTTCCCTTTAGTTATTAATAGGGGTTGAGGCACCAAAATCTATTTGGAAATTTCCAGACTGTGGGACAAATACAGGAAAAACCTCTCATAGTTTTTCCGGGTTCCAGTCCGCTGTCATTACGAGAGCGGCCTCTAGAGGCGAATCACTGACGCCGCGTGCTGTTTGTTTTTACACGTGAGACTGCGTGCTGCACGGAGAGCGCTATATTATATTTATTATATATGATTTATTAATTGTAGAATTATACTTAGTAATATAGTAATATTTATTTCATTCAGCACATTTTCATGATTCAGTACTTTTTTGTAATAAAGTACAAACTCTATTACACTTTCGATCGACCTCTAGTTATTAACGTAGCCTATTTATTTTTTGTTAGATTCACCCACCAATCATACGAACAGGCAGAAGTCAGTAAATGTTTTGATTTCAATACCAATGGATAGGAACAATTTCATTATGATAGCAATAATGCTCTTTTAATAAGCGATATAGCTCTTGCAAATCAAATCATAATAAAATCTCCACAATAATACTGGTAGTCACTCCTGCCCATGTCATTTTCTGTTCCAGAAACCCCCCTCTCACAGAGAAAAGTTTGGGGACCCCTGGTTTAGACTAAACACCATCTTATATCTAAGCCACACGTCAGTAGGGCATCGGCATCGAGACATTCTTAGGGAAGGTGGTAGCTCAGTGGTTAAGGCATTGCATTTTGGATCGGAAGGTCACGAGTTCAAATCCCAGCACCACCAAGCTGCTACTGCTGGGCCCTTGAGCAAAGCCCTTAAACCTCAACTGCTCAGTTGTAAGTCGCTCTGGATAAGAGCGTGTGCCAAAATGCCATAAATAAATTCTCTTCTCACCTCATTGAGATGTTTGGTAAGAAGTCAGGAGTCGGTTTAGGGATGAGGAATTTGGATAAAAAAAAAACAACAGGCTGTAAGAGAAGAGTCTGTAACGCGTTATCGCGGGAATCAATCAGCAGGTAAGTATCTGATACTGCCTCATTTGGCAGGTACAAATAATATACAGATATACGGTGCAGCTGGAGATTGGAGTACTCCAATACATCTCACTGGACTTGATTTTAAAGGACACTGTGTGAGTGTGTGAGACAGGAAGAGGTAAAGGTGAAATATCGCATCTGCTCTCCAGTAACAGGAGGGATCTGGCTCTCAGCTCTCTCACCGGAGAGAAACCGCACGGCATATTTAAGACTTATTAAATAAACAGATCCACTCTTCCATCATTAAAACTAATGCTGATCTACGAAGAGCGATACATTTGACTGTGGAATCAGTCTCACACTATGGGGCTTCACACTACATGCTGTGGCACTGCGAACCTAGAAAAGTTCAGAGGAATAGAACAGAGATCAGTTGCTAAGCCAGAAAACACAGAGCTCATAGCACAGAGAACAAAATAAACCCAACATGGAGGTGTGGATTATTCTGAAGTCAAATCTGATTGGTGGAAAGGTGATGGGTTGTACGGTATGATTATACAGCACTCCTAGTAATACGTTATTGTTTCCATATACAACAACCTGCTGTTAGTTGTAAAGAGGCTAAACGGTTGTTGGTTGCCAAGGAAACGCATGTGTTTGCTCATACTCGCACTAATCAGGACAACATGCTCTTTCGTTGTTAACTTGTATAATGGACGCGTTTAAAATCTGCTTCCGTTAATGGAAGGAGTCTCCAGTGTCAGTACCTATAGTAGTATCTATCTATCTATCTATCTATCTATCTATCTATCTATCTATCTATCTATCTATCTATCTATCTATCTATCTATCTATCTATCTATCTATCTATCTATCTATCTATCTATCTATCTATCTATCTACAGTATCTGTCTGTCTGTCTGGCCATGTGTGTAAATAAAAAAATAATTGTGAAAAGCAAACCGAAAAACAGGATTAGCACTAATAGGACATACACGCACGCACACACACACACGCACGCACACAGGTACACGTTCACGTGTGTATATATACAGGGAGTGCAGAATTATTAGGCAAATGAGTATTTTGACCACATCATCCTCGTTATGCATGTTGTCTTACTCCAAGCTGTATAGGCTGGAAAGCCTACTACCAATTAAGCATATTAGGTGATGTGCATCTCTGTAATGAGAAGGGTGTGGTCTAATGACATCAACACCCTATATCAGGTGTGCATAATTATTAGGCAACTTCCTTTCCTTTGGCAAAATGGGTCAAAAGAAGGACTTGACAGGCTCAGAAAAGTCAAAAATAGTGAGATATATTGCAGAGGATGCAGCAGTCTTAAAATAGCCAAGCTTCTGAGCGTGATCATCGAACAATCAAGCGTTTCATTCAAAATAGTCGACAGGGTGCAAGAAGCGTGTGGAAAAACCAAGGCGCAAAATAACTGCCCGTGAACTGAGAAAAGTCAAGCGTGCAGCTGCCAAGATGCCACTTGCCACCAGTTTGGCCATATTTCAGAGCTGCAACATCACTGGGTGCCCAAAAGCACAAGGTGTGCAATACTCAGAGACATGGCCAAGGTAAGAAAGGCAGAAAGTCGACCACCACTGAACAAGACACACAAGCTGAAAGCGTCAAGACTGGGCCAAGAAATATCTCAAGACTGATTTTCTAAGGTTTTATGGACTGATGAAATGAGTGAGTCTTGATGGGCCAGATGGATGGGCCCGTGGCTGGATTGGTAAAGGGCAGAGAGCTCCAGTCCGACTCAGGCGCCAGCAAGGTGGAGGTGGAGTACTGGTTTGGGCTGGTATCATCAAAGATGAGCTTGTGGGGCCTTTTCGGGTTGAGGATGGAGTCAAGCTGAACTCCCAGTCCTACTGCCAGTTTCTGGAAGACACCTTCTTCAAGCAGTGGTACAGGAAGAAGTCTGCATCCTTCAAGAAAAACATGATTTTCATGCAGGACAATGCTCCATCACACACGTCCAAGTACTCCACAGCGTGGCTGGCAAGAAAGGGTATAAAAGAAGAAAATCTAATGATATGGCCTCCTTGTTCACCTGATCTGAACCCCATTGAGAACCTGTGGTCCATCATCAAATGTGCGATTTACAAGGAGGAAAACAGTACACCTCTCTGAACAGTGTCTGGGAGGCTGTGGTTGCTGCTGCACGCAATGTTGATGGTGAACAGATCAAAACACTGACAGAATCCATGGATGGCAGGCTTTTGAGTGTCCTTGCAAAGAAAGGTGGCTATATTGGTCACTGATTTGTTTTGTTTGGTTTTGAATGTCAGAAATGTATATTTGTGAATGTTGAGATGTTATATTGGTTTCACTGGTAAAATAAATAATTGAAATGGGTATGAATTTGTTTTTGTTAAGTTGCCTAATAATTATGCACAGTAATAGTCACCTGCACACACAGATATCCCCCTAAAATAGCTAAAACTAAAAACTACTTCCAAAAATATTCAGCTTTGATATTAATGAGTTTTTTGTGTTCATTGAGAACATGGTTGTTGTTCAAATTAAATCCTCAAATAAAATTAATCCTCAAAAATACAACTTGCCTAATAATTCTGCACTCCTGTATATATATATATATATATCGAGGAATGCCCACACACCCTTTGCCCTTAGAGGAGCTCATGACTTATCAGCTCTTCTTCCTGTGGCTGACAGTCCAACCTTAATTAACACTGATAGCAGCAGACCAGCGTTTCTCTGCCTCCCCCAACCGCACACAGACACACCACACACTGCTGCTATCTCCAGCAGAACAGCCTCCCATGGGAACAATTACACACACACACACACACACACACACACACACACACACACACACACACAGCGGACAGGACAGTGTTCCATAGATCAGATCACCAGTGTGTGTGTGTGTGTGTGTGTGAGAGAGAGAAAGAGTGGGGCAGAGAGAGAGTGAGAGAGTCGATTTGTAATTCTTGCTGCCTCTTGCGCTATGTACAAAATAAACGTTATATATATTTTACATTTCAGCCATCTTTCAAGAGACTCTTACGAAACCTGTTTCACTGCATGTTCCCCAACCACCCCCCCCTTCCCATTAAAATTCAGCTACAAACGTGTCGAAAGCCAATCCTGGGAAGAATTAACATCCACACACACCAACGCATAGCCCTTTCACAAACACACCTTTGTAGTGCAAAAAAAGAGGATCTTTTCCTGTTGTGTCTGCAGGAAGTAACAGCGCTGCCTCTGCCATGTTAATCTGTATTCTACGTGACTCTAAGGACACGCCTCGGCCTCCGTAGCGTTGTGATGCCTCATATTCACGTAGCAGCAGCGGTGCTGAGAGAACGCGCTCGAGAAACGGTTTAGCAACGAGAAATCCATCTGAAATATTGCTCACAAATTACTGGTCACTTTCTAAATAATAAAAGAATAGCAAATCTACTGATAATATATTAATAATTAGTTTATGCAGATATGTTAAAAACAATGTATCGAGATACAAATGCCCACTTGTATCTGATGCACACTTTTCTTAAATCGATCTCCGGGAATGAATGCTATTCAGAAATAAAAGAAATGGCGGATTAAAAAAAAGAGGAAAATCGGTCGCAGCACACTATTTATTGCAAAAGCCAGGAAATAAGTGAAGGGAGAGCGCAGGAAGTGAAGCGGTCTGGTGATGAACGCTTGAGATGCGCTAGACAGAGCTTGACCACAGATGCACACCATAGACACGCACCATTCACATTTACCGGAGCCCTCGGAAAACGCTTGTTCCTATGGCAACTATGGCTGGGGGGATTCTACCCAAAACACAAGAGGGAGACAGTGAGGGTGAGGCCGAGAGTACCCTTCCTGGGAAATGAAGCTCACGAAGCAGATCCACCTGTGGAAGCCATTACTGAAACAGATGGAGAGGAAAGATGCATAGCGATCAAGAGGAGTGGAGACACAAGGCTTAGGAAAACACGGGAAGGAGAGAACATGGAAGCAACACCATGGGACCCCAAACAAAGGATTAAAGATGTCAGTGAGACATACGGTCCTTAAGCCCGATGCTGTTGGCCGAACGCAGCAGCTTAGTGGGATACTCGACTTATGGCTTATGACATAACTACAGTGTGGGTTATTGAGATGTATTTTTTTTTTTGCCACAGCTGGTCGGCTTAAGAATTTCCATTGTAAATAACATGTCAAGGACAAAGACCATAATTTATAAAGAACGGTGAATTTCTGCTGAAATACCACTGCTGTGTTCAATTAAAGTCAGTCCGAATTGCGCAAGTCCTGTGGTAGTTAAGAACGTAAGCGTATACTCTGATCTGTGTTCAATAATTAGTCGCTGGAGCATCCATATTTTATGACTTCAGTCCACATGTGCTTTCAGCGTTTCGAACGCACACTGCAGCGAGACTCGGTCTGCACCCAGGAGGGGGGGGTGGGTTGCAGGGGAGCTTTTGAAAGAAGCATGTTTGAAAGGGGTATCTTAGCGGGTTATTATTGGAAAGAGAAAATAATCATAGAAAGAACCGAGAGCAACCACGGTAAACTGATCCCATCTCACTCTCAGACACTCTGCCCCGCGGATTAACTGTTAGATGTCCACTGTCCACAAAGTTGCAATCTGTTTGCAAATGAGGATTCGAAGACTTGTCATGGGAGCAGATTGGATTCTGCAGAAATTTAGGGGCATAGTCAATGTTTCTGCAAGCACAAGACGGATCGGTCCATTTTTCTGCAGTCACAAAATGGATTGGTAAATCTTTCTGCAGGCACAAGACGGATCGGTCCATTTTTCTGCAGTCACAAGACGGATTGGTCTATTATTCTGCAGGTATAGATGGGACTGGTCAAGGTTTCTGCAGGCATAGGTCTGGATGGTCCGAAATTTCTGTAGGAGCAGGTGGAATTGGTGCATTTTTCTGCTCGCACAAGTGGGAGTGGTCAAGATTTCTGCAGACACCTAACAGATTCGTCCATTTTTCTGCATGTATAGATGGGACTGGTTTTCTGCAGTCACAAGTGAGAGTGGTCAAGGTTTCCACTGGACAAGGTGGGATTAGTCAAGGTTTCTGCAGGTACATGTGGGATTGGTCAAGGTTTCTGCAGGAGCAGGTATTATTGGTTAAGGTTTCTGCAGGAGCAGCAGGAGGACAAACTGTTTTGCATTTCTTCACCCAAAACGAGCCGAAATTTAACCGGGCCGTGACTTAAAACCTGAGGTACGAACCGAACCGTGAATTTTGGAAACCGTTACTGAATAGTGATGAGCGCAAATGCCAAGTTGCTGATTTATAAATCTCGAAGGCGAAGACTTGTTTATGTAAAAACAGACAGGCATGTATAAAGGTGAAGACACTCTTGAGGTATGTCAGCTGGTCTTTGTGGCCTTGGCTGGGTATTATTACGTCTGCCATAAAACACCATGTCTAGATAGAGGGTACGGAGGCACTGCTCCACTCTGAAGACACTGATAGACACACTTTACTATGAGTGGAGGATAGATGCCAACTCTTATCCCAAGGTAAACCATGGAAAACTTGCATGCAGCACACATCAAGGCTGCTTTTTATGGCACCGCTCAAATGTTCCTACAAAGTTATGCAGGCTGGCACAATCTGTAAGGAATCCGGGAACTATGTGGTCACCTTAATTACACAACATTTCTATTAAGCTCCTCAGCATGATAAAGATCCTCAGGATCAGACCATGCTCATGTGGATCGCATTTAAAGGCTGGTTAGATCAGTGGTGGATATATGAAGAGTTGGTTTCTTAAACAGAAACAAGGGGGTGAGAATCCCACAGACCAAAATGAAATGCCCCTAGGCACCACCAGCCACAGTCTAGTTTCCACCCCATAGAATGCTATAAAACAAACACAGATGCCCTTCGTTAAATCCTTAACTACCAAACCCAGAGGTGAATACTGTATCTGCAGCAGTGATGCAGCTCAAACAAACACGTCCGGGTGATGAGTTGAGCCTGGCTTAAAACTTCATGAAGCAACCTGCTGCTTTCCTCATCGGACCTTTGTTATTTATGAGCGCACCACAGACGTCCTACACTGGCTTGAATTTAGGCCTGTCAGTCTTTTTACTGCTCTTCTTTATGACTGTGTCTCTCCCCCCCACCAGAGATGGCAGTATTTCAGACACTTTGTTAAAGGAGAAGTCCTACATATGACTTCAGCACATCTGTGAATGACATTCAACTCCCAATACATCCCCCAACTCTGATCATTGTTAACCCGTCCGTCGTAAATACGCAGATAACATATTTTAATAAAATATTACATGCTACATAAAACCAAAGCATGCGTGGCAGTTTTATCCAAAAGCACTTCGTCTTTCCCCGATGTCCATCGCAGAGATTTTGCACTCTTTTACTCTCGCGAACTTTGCTCGCCTGCTACATTTCGGTTCCCCGCAGCTTTAGGAAAGTGGATTTACGTGATTCTGTGACCTCCATTAGCTCAGAGCGAGAGAAGCAACAAATCCAGCAGACAAAATGCCTCGGTCTGCCACACAAGTTACGAACAAGAGGGAGTTTGCTGTGTGCTCCATCAGGTGGCGGTCTGGATTCCTGATGTGTTTAGCAGTAATTGACACGATTTCCATTCAAGGCATGTGTACAACATTGTACTAAAAACTCAAACCAGGGACTGAATTACCCTGAATCTTATTCCTGTCAAATGCACAGTAAGACATCAGATCCTGATTCCAGAGCAAAAAGCACGAGTCTGAAAACAAATGGAGAAGAGATAAGTGCTTGGAGGGGCAACAGAGTGCAAAGGATGACTAAGTGCTGAATGTATCCAAGCAATCAGATTACATTTAAATAGACAAAGAGAGATTATGATCAATGGCCATAATCCACTCTAGATCCATCCCTGAGAAGATCCAGCATGATGATGACAGAGCAGAAACACCACACCTGTCAGGGGGCATGTTGACAGCTTCAGCTTTTTTTTTTGCTTGGACGTCATGATGTCACCAGGGCAGCGAGGACGAGTGATACAGAGCAGATCCGGGAGGTCCTGCTGACCTGTAACAGCCTGATAACAAGCCAATAAGTTTGCTTTAAAAATAAAAATAAAAACACTTAAAGGCTGTTTATCAGCAATGCTAATGCGCCTGTTGTAATCCACCACTACAGAATAAAAGAGCAGCTGAAAAAGTCCCGCACCAAAATCGTAGCATTTCACCTTCAGCCATCCACTCTGCTCTGACAGGACGCTCCGTTATCTGACCCCGGCTCTGGATGCCTCGGTGCTTCTGACAGCTACTTGTCATAGACAAGCAGACCGCTGGAAGGGTTTCCTGTTCCCCCTCCTTTGCGTTATCGCACTGAAGACAGGATGAGTTCGAGGGATGAGTGCTGAAGCTGAGTTTTGAAACCTGTTCTATAATTTACAACCGGCACACAGAGACGAGCCTGTTATATTTGAGAAGACCAGCTTCTTTATCTCAGGGATGACATGGGTGAAACTGAAGACTGAAAAGCTGCCCCTCTAAATTCCTGAAAGATCCATGACTGAGCAACTCAAAAACTTTGAGGATGGATTTCAAAATCTCCGTCACGAAGGCTACGCTAATCTAAATAAATTAGAAAATCGCGATTCCGTCTAAAAATGCTCCATGTACATGCTTTCATTTTCAACCGATTCCCAAAAAGTCGCTTGTCCTCACTGATACAAGCAAAAAGCAAGATGCTCAGAGCCAAGCGCAGGTCACCCATGATACAGCGCCCCTGGAGCACGGAGGGTTAAGGGTCTTGCTCAAGGGCCCCAAGAGTGGCAGGTTGGCGATACCGGGGCTTGAGCCCCCGGACCTTCCGATCAGTAACCCAGAGCCTTAACCACTGAGCTCCCACTTCCCACAAGGAAGGACCACTGTGTGAAAGGTTGTGAGTTTCAATAACCCAGAACCCAAAATTAGAGGCACGAAACATTTTTTTTACTTCTGCATCTCTGTAAAGCTGCTTCGAGACGATGTCCAATTCAATGCCCAAAGAATGAATTTAACTTAATCTTCCAAAGTGCAGTAAGTCAAGTCAAGTTTATTTCTATTGCGCTTTTCACAACAGACATTGTCTCAAAGCAGCTTTATAGAAATCAACAGTCAAGGTGAACGATGTGTATTTATCCCTGATGAGCAGCCGTGGCGACTGTGACAAGGAAAAACTCCCTTAGATGCCTTGAGAGGAACCAGACTCAAAAGAGGAACCCATCCTCATTTCGGTGACATCAAGAGTTTGATCATAAATCTTTAAACAATACAGAACACTGTAGAGAGAGAACTAACATGAGTACTGGAGTATAAGATAAGTAAATGTTCTTTCTACAGTCTTTGGTATAACTTTTCCCCCACAGAAACCTGAGCATGAAAACATTTCCCACTCTCAGTTGGCTGTATGAAGGGGTAAAGGAAGGGAGGTAAGAGTAGCCTAAACACAGCGATACACTTAACAAGCAGTACATGTGCCACTCTAGCTGTGGCCGCTTTGGCTTCGTGCCGAAAAGCCACATCAGCGATGCCCGTAAATGCCTGCCTGCCTCGCTCGAGTCGCTCTGCTCCGTTTAACAGGCAAGACTTTTTTCTACCCCGCAATGCCCCGTGCCAGTTCTTGTAACCTGGCTTTACAATGTTATTATTTGCCCTTCTCCTGTTTATTTATTCCTTTAATTGGTGCAGAGTTTGGGTGCAGGAGCTGTAAGCTGGAGAGCTGCGGTTTTAACACGGCCCAGAACGCTCGTGCTCGGCTTTCGCACTCACTCAGAGAAAGGGATTTACTGTATGAAGTCAGATTCTTCAACAACCATCATTACAGACAAAAACCTAGTCTAATAGCAAGACAAATGATTGGAGGGGGTGTTCTAAATTGATCTGTAAGGCACACTCAAAAGAAAATCATTCATTTCTGATAATACAGATGGTGCCCGAGATACGACAATTCAATGAGCAATTTTTCGGTCTAGAGATGCCGATAGCAATACGACAAAATTTTGTAAAAATACGAAATTCCGCGCAGCAGGTAAACGTATCGCTGTCTGGTTCGCCGCCTTCTCGCTACCACATACATACGCACGAGGTGCTATCAAAAACTTTCGAGACTAGTAACACGCCAACAGGTGGCAGCACAAGGTTGCACTCACAGCCACAGGGAGCACCGACCTTTATAAGTCAGTGGACAAAAGACATTATCCTGTGTACATCGGAGGCTGTGCAACTGGTGCTATACTGAACGCGTGCGTCACCACGTCTGATTTTGTGCACTTGGTCATCGAGCTCCCCTCACCACCCCTACTTTGGCTCCAGCGGACTTCGCCGTCTTTCCGAAGGTGAAGATCCAGCTCGCCGTTGGACAACGTTGCGGGGGTCTGGACACCGTTGCAGGGGTCTGGCGTGAATCGCAGAAGGTGACGACGTGCTTCAAAAAGAAGTCTTCCAGATCATATCAGAAGAACCCTAGGGGCGCTGTATTGCTGTGCAAAGGGACTATTTTGAAGGTGATGGTGTGTAAATGTAGATAAATAAAGTCTTGAAACTTTATTCAAAACCGCCTTGTATAGTTTACACATTACGGTAGTGTGAATTGGTCTGTTTTGGTAAGTATTACATATTACAGTACACTACCCCATACTGCTCACCATTCTTTAAGACTCACGGGTAGGCAAGGCCATGCCTCGACTTACAATATTTTGGAGTCATCGGAGCACATTGCCATCGTAAGTCAGGGACCACCTGTGTATAGTCATCCAACAATTAACGTTAGGCCAAGATGTTCCTTCTTGGCATCACAACTTTAAAAGTCATTAGACAGGTTTATTTACCAGTTGGGTCAAACGAGCTCTTCCTACGAAAGCAGGAGGCTTTTGACCATGTTAATCTGACTACAATTTATGTGAATAAAATTAATTTAGTGAATTGACACTTGATTCTCATGTTGCGTCTCATCTGCCTGTACAATCCCCAGCAGACGAGATGTTTACTGCCTGCATTAGTGCCCACTCAAAACAAGAGAAGAGTCCTTCTGTTTTTCAAAAGGAAAAAAAAAGACTCTCACAACCTGTCGCTTTGCATGTCAGGCATCCAGACGCATGTTTTTTATTCTGTATTTTTTCTAGTTTTCCCTCCTCTAAGTGTTTACCCCTATAACATATCCCAGACATAGCCTGTCACTTGGAAAGAATTTGGGTTTCCTACCTAGACCTACGTTCTCTTTCTATTTCAGCAACACTACTTCAGCAACACTACTTCGGGTATTTACTTTGCACTACCTCGCTCGGCTAACAAGAAGGAGGAGATAGCTGTCAGAGCAGCTGGACAGATGTGAGCACACGGCAGCACGGGCCACTGAGGGTCGGCTTAGTCACCGTGACTGCATCACATCCTGCTGTCTGCTGCTCTGTGTGTGTGTGTGTGTGTATGTGTGTGTGTGTGTGGGTGCATTGGAATTGAGGTCTTTGAGGAACAGTGTATCAGGGTGATCACCCACGGATATCAGGAGCACACGGGGATTATAAACAGCGTGAAGAACTTTGAGGCTTGGAGCTAAACAGCAGGTTAACGAGTTCTGAGTGTAACCATGCTGGTCTTTTTCGTGTGTGTCGATTTTAGCGTGTGGTAATGTGGTAAGTTCAGAGAGTCAGAAAAGCTTCCAAATGGCACGGTCACGCCCAACTCTTCCTTTACTGTTCCCTCTGTCTCAGAAGAAAAACCCTCAGCTGTGTCTCTCAGCATGAACCCAACACAAACGCTGTCATACACACACAGGAGAAGACAGCACACCATGGCAGACTGGACAGAGTGACACAGGAACTCAAGAGGAACATGGCTTCCTCCGTAAAAATGGTTCTCTCTCCCATGCAAATAAACACACCTGAAACAGAGCACACACACCAAACAGCCCACGATCTTTCCAACAGTGGGAAACTGTTCTGGCCTGCCACAGAATTAGGAACAGTGAGTCTTCACCCCTAACACCAATAAAGCACCAGAAATCCGGGACCTGAAAAGCAGGAGCATGTCACAAACCCCAACTAAAGAGTTCAGAAGAAAACAACACACTAACACCAAACCCTCGTCAATATTCCGTGCCAGACGTGGACAGTTTTTAAAATATTTTTACTTAAGTTTTGTCTGAAGTCGTTTTTTTTTTTTTTTTGCTATAAAATAAAAAAAAGACAACATTTTTCTTAAGAAACAAAAAAAAAAGGCACCTCGTAAACTACTGCACTGATCGTTTGATGGCGGAAAACAAAACGCACTAAACTCAAAAAAGAAAGAAAGAAAGATGGAGTTGGACTGACAGACGCTGTGGATGGAGACCCAGCTGAAAGCGAATCGCTGTTGAATTCTGATGAAACAAAACCCTGGAAATAAACGGGGACTTGGGGCAAAATTGTCAATGCACAATGAAGCTAGCTCTTAGCAATAAATGAAAAAAAGTAACCCTTCACAATAGATCTGCTGATGTTACTTTAGATCCAATCACACACACTGGTTTAAAAAAACGCAGCGTACAAAACAAATCGTTCCACTGATTTCTTCCCAGCATGCACTGGGGGGAAAAAAAAACAACTACCTGATCGATCATACTTGTGTAGAGACTGAACGTTTCACTGTTTAGGCAAAAGGAACAAAAACTTGGCAGACACCTGAATGAACCAAATAAATTTCAGGCAATGGTATGACAGGAATTCTGGGGGGATACTGAAGAAGAGGGGGATACTAAAAGGATCACAGCGCATGCCACTTATATTAAACCTCAAACTCTATTGGTTCGTTTTGATTTACTTTTAAAGCATGTCGAAATCTAAATTAAACTAGTTTAAGTATAAAAAACTCGTCTATACGCAGTTCTCAAATCTTCACTACACATAAACACCTGGTCCTTAAGTCGCTCCAAGAATCATGACTTAAACCCCTTTAGAAATCTCTAATCCTCAGACACCTCATAACCCCACGATGCTAATACACGTCGTCCCCTACATACGATGGAGATACGTTACGACGACTGTCTTTTCCTGCTTCTTTTTTCAAGCAGAAGACGTACTCGGCGTAAGGAAGACACGATTTTATCACTAAAATTGTTTGAAACAGAAAAAAAAAAAACCACACACTGAGTAATTTTCCTCCGTCGAGTGCTAGCGGGAGCGGGGCAGCTCACAGGGCAAAAGATTCGTATCGTATCGTACATCGTACGCTGCTGCCTGTTGCGTGAAATGTTAAATATTTGTACAATTTTGTCGCGTCGTCGAAAGATCGAAAAGTCGAACCGTCGTAACTCTGGGACCATCTGTACATTACACTATTGCTAATACGATACGTTATTCGATGATTAAACATTTATATTCAATACATTTATAAATTTTTATTAACTTTAACCTCAAATTTACAACCTAAAAATTGACCTCGTGTGTGATGTCGATGTCGGACTTGAGCCGAAAACACGATCTATGGCGGCGACATTTGCGCTTTCTATAGGGTTTCATCTGAGCCACTTTAACAATATATTATTATATAATATTTAACAATATAAAGCACGATGCTTCCTCGCATTAGCACCACTACTAAGAACTTTATTCGTAGCCATGGCAACAAATACTCACGTCACAAATGTAATGTATTGGAACACAAGTCTGAGAGGAACGGCCGTGAACAAGAGTGTTGGAATTATGGGAATCGAACGTCATGGAAATAATAAGAATATGCTGTAAAATACAACCTGTTCCAGCAACACAATGCCCCTGTGCGCAAATCCAGCTCCATGAAGATATGGTTTCCATAGGTTGGAGTGGAAGATCTCCTTAGGCATGAGTGTGACCTTCGAACGCACCCCAGACCTCCTCACCTCACCTTGATCACGACCTGGCTTCACTAACACCCTTGTATCTCCACAACATATAGTGGAACATCAGAAGAGTGAAGGCTATTCTTCATGATTAGATACTTTTCCTGCAAGAACACCACTGTGTTTCATTTCCTTTTACAGCATTCTAATATTGCTGTGGAACATCCAAGAAACTAATCAAGTTCCTGTTATCACTTGCACTATAGCAGCTATATACATATATGTATATAAGCAGTCACTCACAGGAAGCAAAATGCAGCTTACAATGTTATAAATCGCAAACCCCCTATTTAGTCCTGAAGACCTCCGAATTCGTCTGCGCGTGTAAATATTGGCACCCTTGCATTTATTTGGACTGCTAAACCATAACCACGTGACTGAAAAACCTTCATCAGTTTGCAGGTTATCATCTCTGGATTCACAGAAAATCAGGTTTACGTGTTGAGCAGTGGTTTGTGGTGGTCACATTTCCTGCACTTGAACCCCTTCCTTATTCTTTAGACAAAAACAGCCATGGTAGCATGTCAGATCAGCTTCCTGAGTAGCCAGGAGTGAGGATGCGAGACAGCCAGAGAGAGAGTGTGTGTGTGTGTGTGTGTGTGTGTGTGGCTAAATCTCGACCAATGTGGAGTGTGTGACGGGTAGAATAAGTGTAGAGAGAAGGCCGGGAGAAGGGGAGGTCAGAAATCCTGGGAAAGACAGAGATTAATGAGGCGCCTCACCCTCCTATACCCTCCACCTCCACCCATCTCGAAGGCCTCCAGCTAGCTGCAATGCTTCCTAATCACCTGGGTGTCGTGTCCTATTGTTGAGATGCCTGTTCTCCCCCCACTCACACACACACACACACACACACACATCTGCCTGATTAAGTGTGGCGCTCATGGCGATGCATAATCATAGTCTCGAGCTGAAAACTTTGCTTTCTTCCTCAATTTTGGTTCGTTCTCGTGAGCCCGGTGATCACGGAGACACCTGTTTTTATTTAATGCTGATGTTTAGACAGAAAGAAAAGAAGGTTTTTTTGCTTTGAGAAAACCGTAGCAAGGAACTTGTTCGGAATCAATTGTGCGAATAAACAAAGAACATACGCTCATCTATCACTGCCAGCGCACCAGCACTCTCAGCTGTTCTCCCCGGAGCTTTCCTGTCTCCCAACATCCCTGCGTATGGACAGCCGTCATCACTCGCTCGCTCGGAGGTCAAGAAACCCCCAAAACTTGGAACGAGATTAGATGGCGCTCGGACGGAACGACAAAAAAAAAAAAAAGAAAACCTGCTGCCCTTCGGCGTCGATCCTTATGGTATATTCAGCGCCCTGACGGACGCCTGTGACGTGACGGCTTCAAACGTCTTCCACATTCAAAGCAGAAGGACAAGAGGGAAAGCCAGAGCTTTTCCTCAGAGGAAAAGTCATGGGAGAGACTTTATCATCTAATCATTGTGTGTGTGTGTGTGTGTGTGTGTGTGTGTGTGTGTGTGTGTGTGTGTGTGTGTGTGTGTTAAACAGCATGAGCGTCATTTTAAGAGCCACCAGGATGAGCGCTAAGCGGACGACTTGTCAGGAGGAGCTGAGAAGGAATATCATCTCATAGAGCGAGAGAGAGAGAGAGAGAGAGAGAGAGAGATAACAGCACAGATTATCAGAATCCCTGCATCTTTCCATCACTGTTCACCACATTTCTCCCCCTCACTCTGCTCTCCGTCCCCCTCCCCTCACTACGCTGCTCGTCTGGAAAAGGAGACTGAAGCTTTGAGTGATGATTATAGTCTCCAGAAACCAGGAGGACTGAACACGGAGCGACCACGTCATTCAAAGTGTCACAGATCTACTGTACACTCAGAGAGAGAGAGAGAGAGAGAGAGAGATACATATAGACAGGGGAGAAAGGAGGATGTGAGTGACAGAACACAACAGAGAGAGAGAGAGACTGACAGAGAAAAAATGCATGAATAGAGAAAGCAAGGAAGAGATAAGGGAAGAGAGGGAGAGTAAAGAGGAGAGAGAAAGAGAGAAGGGAGAGAGAGAGAGAGAGAGAGAGAGAGAGAGAGAGAGGAAAGAGAAAGAATAAAGCATGAAAAATAGAGCAGGCAGCCAGAAAAAGGAAGTCAGAAGGAAGAGATGGAGAGAAAGACAGAGCAAAAGCACACAAAAAGAGAAAGAGACAGAGAAAGAGAAAGAGGTGAGTTAAAGATGGATAGAGAGATATAGGGAGCAAGAAAAAGAGAAGAGAGAGGGTTTCCTTTCTGCGTTGCTCATCATGAGAGACAGAAGTGAGAGAAAAAGCAGCTGTGGTGAGAATCAGGAGAAGTGAGAGGTGTGTATGAGTTGTTGACCTGGATCATCACTAGACAGAGTCTTACACACACACACACACACACACACACACACACACACACACACACAAACACACACACTGAGAAGAGGTGGGAAACAGAGTCCCGGCAGGAGGCGGCTGTAACGCGGCTTTATGAGACCACACAGAATAAAGAATGTGGTGCTGCTAAAACCACGAGCGAACCGCACCGAACACCCAACACCCAACACCCGCTCTGCATACTAGTGTGTCTAATAATCCCATTCAGGTAGAACACACACACACACACACACACACACACACACACACTCCCTGTAGAAGGAAATGAAGGGTGTGAGGTTAGAGATGGTGTGAATGTTTGACTGACAGCTGGGCATCATGTGTTTTTTAACTGGAGTCAAAGCTTGTGTGTGTGTGTGTGTGTGTGTGTGTGTGTGTGTGTGTGTGTGTGTGTGTGTGAAGACGAGTTAGAGATTAGACAGCAGGGGTCTGATTGGTAGACTGGCAACCACACAAGTCTCTACATTTCCTGCAAACACCAGATAATTAAATACCAGTGAGGGAAAAAAGTGTTTCTTTTTATGGAAAATGTTCACAGATGCTGTAAGATCACACTCTCCTTCTTCTTTATCTCCCTCTCTTCCTCCTCCACCACTTAATCCTCCTTTTCTTCCTCCACCACCTCCTTTCCTCCTCCATCTCCACCACATCCTTCTCCTCATCCTTTTCCTCCTCCACATCCTTTTGCTCCTCCTTCTCCACCACATCCTTCTCCACATCATCTTCCTCCTCCTTCTCCTCCACATCCTTCTCCACATCATCTTCCTCCTCCTTCTCCTCCACATCCTTTTCCTCTTCCTTCTCCACCACATCCTTCTCCACATCATCTTCCTCCTCCTTCTCCTCCACATCCTTCTCCACATCATCTTCCTCCTCCTTCTCCTCCACATCCTTTTCCTCCTCCTTCTCCACCACATCCTCCTCCTCATCCTTTTCCTCCTCCTTCTCCACCACATCCTCCTTCTCATCCTTTTTCTCCTCCTTCTCCACCACATCCTCCTTCTCATCCTTTTCCTTCTCCACCACATCCTCCTTCTCATCCTTTTCCTCCTCCTTCTCCACCACATCCTCCTTCTCATCCTTTTCCTCCTCCTTCTCCACCACATCCTCCTTCTCATCCTTTTCCTCCTCCTTCTCCACCACATCCTCCTCCTCATCCTTTTCCTCCTCCTTCTCCATCACATCCTCCTTCTCATCCTTTTCCTCCTCCTCCACCACATCCTCCTCCTCCTTATCCTTTTCCTCCTCCTCCTCCTCATCCACCACATCCTCCTCCTCATCCTTTTCCTCCTCCTTCTCCACCACATCCTCCTTCTCATCCTTTTCCTCCTCCTTCTTCACCACATCCTCCTTCTCATCCTTTTCCTCCTCCTTCTCCATCACATCCTCCTCCTCCTTATCCTTTTCCTCCTCCTTCTCCATCACATCCTCCTCCTCATCCACCACATCCTCCTTCTCATCCTTTTCCTCCTCCTTCTCATCCTTTTCCTCCTCCACCACATCCTCCTCCACATCCTTTTCCTCTTCCTTCTCCACCACATCCTCCTCCTCATCCTTTTCCTCCTCCACCACATCCTCCTCCTTATCCTTTTCCTCCTCCACATCATCCTCCTCCTCATCCTTTTCCTCCTCCACATCATCCTCCACATCCTTTTTCTCCACCTTCTTCTCCTTAAGTCAAGTTTTTTCTATAGCGCTCACAACAGACATTGTCTAAAAGCAGCTTTGCAGAATGCCTCCTCCTCCTCCTCCTCCTTAAATATATTTAGAAGGATAAAGGCCTGGAACATCTAATCACACAAACACAAGCAGAGTTTTACTGAGAGAGAGAGAGAGAGAGAGAGAGAGAGAGAGAAAGAAAGAAAGAAAGAAAGAAAGTATATACACACACACACACACACACACACGGTATATAAATGCAGGCTGCACTGAAGGGTCCTGTGAGACTCTGTGTGTTTTATTGCACAGTTTGGCTGATTTCACTTTTTGTGCTTTGAGAGAAACAGGAAGAGGAAAATCAGAGACAGGAAGAAAGCCAGAGAGCAAGAAGTTTTACTGCGTCCTGGCACGACTCGAACTCCACACTCACACATTATATGCACAATTTCACTAAAAGTGCACCCACGATTATAATTGAAGGGCAGAAAAAGAAGCGGAGCAGATTTTTTTCCTGTTAGTCGACTGGAACAGTGAGCCGTGTGAACATGACCTGTACATTCTTCAGCTCACAGAACAACAGGGTATTTACACTCGTCTGTGCAACACACACACACACACACACAGCTCATACCTGCTCACAAACAACGACGAAGGTTCAATAAATATAAAAGCTGGAACAGTCAGTCGCTCTCAGACCCAAATCAGCCGAGTCGTCTCAAAAAGTCAATATTGAATTTTGCTGAGGCGTAAACAGAGTTCAAATAAAAATGGAACTGAAATAACAAAACCAGAAAGACCCGATCTATACTCAGTGTGTGTGTGTGTGTGTGTGTGTGTGTGTGTGTGTGTTTCCACTAAGTAAGAGCAGGTTGATATAGAGCAACATGCACCTATCCCCAAAAGAAGAAAGAAAGAACGAAAGAAAATGGTGAAGAAAAGAAAGAAAGAACGAAGAAAGAACGAAAGAAAGAACGAAAGAAAGAAAGAAAATGGTGAAGAAAAGAAAGAAAGAAAGAAAATAATTAAGAAAAGAAAGAAAGAAAGAAAATGGTGAAGAAAAGAAAGAAAGAAAGAAAACGGTGAAGAAAAAAAAGAAAGAAAGAAAGAAAGAAAGAGAGAAAGAAAGAAAGAAAGAAAAAAAAGAAAGAAAGAAAATGGTGAAGAAAAGAAAGAAAGAAAGAAAGAAAATGGTGAAGAAAAGAAAGAAAGAAAGAAAACGGTGAAGAAAAAAAAGAAAGAAAGAAAGAAAGAAAGAAAGAAAGAAAAGAAAGAAAATGGTGAAGAAAAGAAAGAAAGAAAATAATTAAGAAAAGAAAGAAAAAAGAATGAAAGAAAGAGAATGGTGAAAAAAAGAAAAGAATAAAAGAAGAAAGAAAGAAAGAAAGAAAATGGTGAAGAAAAGAAAGAAAGAAAGAAAGAAAGAAAGAAAGAAAGAAAATGGTGAAGAAAAGAAAAGAAAATAATTAAGAAAAGAAAGAAAGAAAGAATGAAAGAAGCAGAATAGTGAAGAAAAGAAAGAAAGAAAGAAAATGGTAAAAGAAAGAAAGAAAGAAAGAAAGAAAGAGACACTTATTTATTATACTTGAACATTACAGCAGAGTGAAATTCTTTCTTCTCATATCACAGTGATGAAGGAAGCCGAGGGTCAGAGCACAGTCATGATACAGCGCCCCTGGAGCACAGAAGGTTAAGGGCCTCGCTCAAGGGCCCCAAGAGCGGCAGCTCGGCGATAGCGGGGCCTGAACCCCGAAACACTGAGCTACAACTTCCCCAAGAGAGGAAAGAAAAATGGTAAAAACGAGAAGCAAAAAAAGTTTCTAGGGACGTGGTCATTTATTAGGGTGGGAGTATCAAACTCTGTTTGGGTCAAATGTCTGCATCAACATTGACAAATGAGAAAAAGAAAAAGCCTCAGAGATACACACACACACACACACACACACACACACACACACACACACAAAGCATCCCACTCTCCTGTGGTTTATCGGATGCTAGGATGAAAGTCTCTGCAGGGCGGAGGGCGAGACGTGTCGACTCTTTGTAGGTGACACGTGTTCTCGTTGTCGGGATCAATGAGCCGATCACGCCTTAGAGACAGAACGCTGTGGAAAACGCCATCTCTAAGTACTCACGCGTTCCGATTTACAAAGCCAGAGCCGGCCGTCCTCACTGAGGGGAGACGCAGAGCACGCAGGACGTGAAAGACAATAGGAAACCGGGACGGCGCCGCCAGACGAAGAGGAGTGAAAAGAAGAGTAATAAAATAAAAGAAGAAAAGAGATAAAAAGAAGGGAAGGGAAGCGGGAGGAAAGATGTGAAACGTATACATATCCATTCAGGAATGCTTCTAATGAGCAAAACTATGCAAAATCAGGCTGATCAGTGGCTCGTGCAGTGGCTCCAATCACGTTTTTTTTTTTTTTGACACAGACAGTTTTTTTTTCCAGGCACCATATTAATCTGCACAGGTACGCACATGAAAAGCCAGACGGGAGCAGGGAGGGGAACGTGGGGGTCCCGGATACTGAAAGCACAGCCAGAACAAAAAAAAAAATCTTTGAGGATGGAATGGTGAAACTAGAGAAGTGAAGGAAAAGGCATGCAAAAGATGAAGTAAGAAAAAAAAAAAAAGGCGTCTACGATCAAAGAGGGCTCTCCCACAGCAGGGACAGAGGAAGAGAACCGGAGCCTCCCTGAATAGATTGATTTCTCCACAGAGCATCCGGAGCCAGGAGAAAGCACGAGGTGAAAGAAATTAAACGTTTTACGCTGTCGGGGTTTCATCTCCGCATTAGTAGAACCTTTCATTTCTTGTGCATGAGCTTTGAATCATCCAAATTCCAAAAAAGTTGGGATGCTGTGTAAAATGAAAATAAATAAATAAATAAATAAAAAACGATTTTAAGGAAGAGATTTTGAATTTAGTGATACGTCTCACGTCTCAAAAAGGCTGGGATAGGGGCCACGTTTACCACTGTGTAGCATCACGTCTTCCGTCCCTATACATCTGGGAATTAAGGAGACCAATTGCTGAAGTTTTGGGAGATGAATGTTGTCCCATATGTGTCTGATACAGGATTCTAGCTGCTTAACAGTTCTGGGTTTTCTTTGTTGTGTTTTTCGGTTCATAATGCACTAAATGCTGAAGACTGCAGGCAGGCCAGTTCAGCACCAGGATTCTTCTACTTCAAAGTCATGCTTTTTAAGGTTTAAGGGTCTTGCTCTATCCATTCTCCTATCCATTCTCCCATCCATTCTCCCTTCCATCCATTCATCCATCCATCCATTCTCTATCCATTCTCCCATCCATTCTCCCATCCATCCTCCCATCCATCCTCCCATCCATTCTCCTATCCATTCTCCCATCCATCCATCCTCCCATCCATTCTCCATCCATTCTCCCATCCATTCATCCATTCTCCCATCCATCCATCCATTCTCCATCCATCCATCCATCCATCCATCCATCCATCCATCCATCCATCCATTCTCCCATCCATCCATCCATCCATTCTCCCATCCATCCATCCATCCATCCATCCATCCATCCATCCATCCATCCAAGAAGAGCCCCGACTCTAATAGTGAGAACGTTATGGTGTGGATGGAGAGACTAGAGTAATGTCATCCTGTGGAAGCTGAACATCATCAAAAAACGCCACCCTGAGATGCTTTCACACACATCCTCTCACACAGCTGCTCTCGATACACACGGACACAAACGCACGTGCATGCAACACACACACGTACACACCGGCTCGAAGCCAAGTATGGCCTATGGCCAAAACAAACGCATCCTGCACAGCCGGCAAACAAACCGGCTTCGTTGCTGAGTGTGGTGAGCTCGCTGCTTCACATTAGCTTCCTCGTTTCGAAGCTCCCAAAAAAAAAAAAAAAAAAAACCGCAAGGATTTAATCTCCTTTTGTAAACACGCTTTAATAATGCTCTTTCAAAAAGTCCTTAAACAGACGCTTCCTCTGCATTAGAAGGTCGGGATATACAAAGTGCAAGAGATCTGCTGGTTTGTCTTAACGCATGCGTCAGGCTGCCGTACCGTGTGCCACGTTTCAATTCGGAAGATACGCTTATATTGTGCCGATAATGTATAATAAACCAGGCATGTCGTTTTCACGCTCAAACTAATCGAAGGCAGCACCGAATGGCTCTAAAAAGCCATTTCTTTCTCTCTTAGGCTGTATCAGTGTATCGTGGCATCTCTGGGGCTCCTCTTTTGAATGAGGAGGTTTCATGAATTATTCAACGAACTCAGAGCTTTAGTTAAAAAAATAAATAAAAAAAATAAAGAGAGGAAAAGCTTCTGTGAACGGCGCAAACTCTTCTGCCTAGGCGGGGATTTCATTATAAGCCTAAACAAAGCAGACTCCTGGAGCCATTTGTACTGGATTAGTTTTACATTGAGGAAATCTAATAAGTGACGGAGCGCCTTAGAATGTATACCTATAGGAATCTGTAACGTCCGAATCACGTACACGTCTGATCATATACATATATGTCTTGTGGTGGGGAGTTTTTCTACTGTTGCACCAAAAAAGGAACAAAGACACTAATGGAAATTCTACATTAAACTCTGATTCCAGCAAAGCTCCAGCCTACATACAGGCTATGGTCATGTGACCTACTAATGAGCAAGTGCATGTAAGTGCATGGTAAAGGTGAAGGTGCTTGTCACATGTACTTTACGATGTACACGAGACGTTCTTTCGGTACACTGACTTATGAAGGTCGGTGCTCCCCGTGACTGTGCGCGCAGCCTCGTGCTGGCATAACCCATTGAGATTAAAATGAGCTACGTCGTCATTTCCGACCTCTTCGGTCACGTACACCCCTGATTGCTCCTCCTCATCGCTCGGTGAGGTAACAGTCCAGAAGACGAGACACAATCTGAAAAGCATGAACATGACCCCTGGATGTCCTGAAGGACAGACAGATCGTTTCAGCTGAGCAGCCGTAAAGCAGCCGGAGGAAGCTTCAGGAAAATGCGCACTACCATATGGATTGTTTTTTTCTCTCTTTTTTGGCTAGCGCAGAAGCAAATTTATCAGTTTTACCTTGAGATGTCGGCATGCAGGTTTTTTTTGGAAAGCCTACGCTGCGTGTGCTGTTTCTGATCGGGGAGGGACGATCACCTGAGAGGAAAACAGATAAGCAGAAGGAGAAAAAGCGACGGAGGGAGGGGGGGTCTCAAGCGTTAGCTCGACTCACCGTAGAGAGTTAATCAAATTCAACGACATCGGATTACAGCGAGTAATAAGGGTCAGGCTGCTGGTTCTGTGTTACGATTACGACGCGAGTTCACGGTTATAGAGCGTGTATCAGGGACGGGTACGGCCTCCGGAACATATCCATGAACGAGGGGATCAACACTGGACGGATACAATTTGGGGTTTGAACCATTTCTTCTAATGCATCAGTGATGCTGACATGGAATGTGTGTGAGCTTATCGGATGCAGCAGTGGAGTTTGGATGAAGATTTTAAGCACCATGTGAAATCTGGTCATTTGATTACATTTACATCCAAGGAGACAAAAGATGGACAAAAAGTTGGCTGGATTTGTATAAGGATGGATGGATGGATGGATGGATAAAAAGTTTTTTAGTGTCTAGATGAAAATAGATAAGCAATTGGGTGAGTCCGCGATGGTATCAAAAAGTTTTAGCTCTGTTTACATGAAAGTTCATTTATCTACGTTTCCACTCTATTACCTTCCAAAGAATTTTCAGGAACGTGTCCTGGACCTTTTTCGAAGTGTGTCAAGCACCTTCTGTGATTCGTGCCGGATCTGTGCAACACTGTCAAAACGGTGAGCTTTTAGCTGGATTTTTATCTTCGGGAAGAGAGTGGAAGTGCGGAAGTAAGAACAGGAATATTTACCGACGATTAGCATTAACAAGTTGCCTAATGATAGATATATATATATATATATATATATATATATATATATATATATATATATATATATATATACAGTATATACACACACACACACACACACGTGCACACACACACACACACACACAAATCCAAAAGCGTGCCAGAAGAGCTGGGTCATAATGAGTGAATGCTGGCCCAGATTGTGGTGTGCGAGTGCATGCTGGTGATTATGTGCCTGTCGCACATTAAATTAGAGCCCGAACGAGGTCTTTGTTTACCTTTTTACAGCCAAAAGTAACAACGTGGTCATTTTAACATTCTCCTATCATTAAAGAGACATTTGGTTCTCACAAAAGACCGAATGTCGCCTTTATAACGAATGTCTTTGAACCGACATCACCACTGGCAAATGTCTGAGCACAGAAATAAGGAGCACAATAAAAGAAAAGAGGAAGAAAAAAAGAAAAAGTCAGGAAACATAAGCTAGTCATTTTGCCTGGTGCCTGCTCTGTGCATCGCATGTCGCCGGTGAGTCGCACTAACATTCGAGTCGTTAATATCAAAACAACAGCGGTATTTAATGTCGGTACGGAACATTGAAGCGGCAGGGGTCCTCGCTATCCTTTTTCCCCCAGATACAACGAGACTCCTTCAGCCGGCCAACATCCGTCTCCGTCTTCAGAGAGGAAACGTGACGGGGCCCCCCGGCGAGAGACGTGAAACACATGAGAGGTCCATCGATTAGTTTTTCCATTGTAAAACATTCGCCTCTTGATTGGGCCGCGGAATCTTTCAGTTCACGTGTCTGGTGCTGAGCCCTGATTAATGTGAGGTCACCGACGGCTCCTGCTTTTCCAGAAGACTGCGTAAAAACGATACTCCGGTTACAAGAGGAAACTTATAAAAGCCACCTCCAGGGCTTGTTAACACGGGCGTGCTGAGAGATTTATTTAGCTGTATTTAACTCCAGAATAATTTTAATAATTAAAAAAAAAAAAAAAAAGACGAACGATATAAAGCAGAGACCGGGCTGGTGAAAGACCAAGCCTGCTTGGATGGAAGCGAGAGAGAGAGAGAGAGAGAGAGAGAGATGCAGGAAAAGAGCAAAGGCAATTGAAAAACAAGAGGAGATTAAATAAAGGAGTGGAATCTATTTTCCTGTGTGGAAATGAGATATTACTGAGAAGTTCAGCTCTGTTCTTACACCTAACTGTAAAATAGCTAATATGTATTCCAGCACTGCTGTATGCAAACATTCATCTACTACTAATCCTGCACTATCTCCACTACTTTCACACTTACAGAACAAAGCACAAAAATGATCAGGATAACAGGATACACACTGTACGGACAAAAGTTTGTGGACACCTAGTTTCACATCGTCCTCATAATACCCTGATTCCACTAGATTTTAAGGAGATTTGTGCTCATTCAGATACAAAGGTGTTAGTAAAGTCAGGAACTGATTTGAGAAAAGATGAGCAGGAGATCTTCCATTCCAACCCAATGTAAAGCAGATCTTCATGGAGCTGGCTTTGTGTGAAGGGGCACTGTCGTGCTGGAACAGGTTTACATCTCCCAGTTCAAGCAAAGGACAAATTTCATGCTCTCGCATAAAGATTCGTCCTACACAATTGTGTGTCTCCAAACTTTGTGGTAATAGTTTGAGGAAGAACCAGATATGGCCTGTTAGGTGTCCCAATACTTTTGCAGTCTCAGGAAACAGCTACAAAGTTACAGTTCCTCGACCTCAACTAGATCACTCCAGTTTATATGTTTCAACTAAAACAACTTGTAAAACTTTTTTTTATTTTTTTTGTATCTGCCAGCAATTATTTTTATTTCCACATTGTAACCCTGACCAGGCAGTTACTAAGGATGAGAAAATTACCACCGTCTTTTGGCTTCTCCCATTAGGGGGCGCCACAGCTTATCATCCGTCTTCATACCCCCTGTCCTCTACAACTGCCTCTTTCACACCAACTACCTGCATGTCTTCACTCACCACATTAATAAACCTCCTCCTTGGTCTTCCTCTTTTCCTCCTTCCTGGTGTCTCCATCCTCAGCATTCTTCTACTGATATACCCCATGTCCCTCCTCTGCACATGTCCAAACCATCTCAATCACACCTCCCTCACCTTGTCTCCAAAACATCCTACATGCGCTGTCCCTCTAATAAACTCATTTCTAATGCTGTATATCCTCATCACTCCCAACAAACAGCTCAACATCTTCAGCTCTGCTACCTCCAGCTCCGCCTCCTGTATTTTACTCAATGCCACTGTCTCTAATCCATACAACATCTCAGGTCTCACCACAGACCAATAAACTTTCCCTTTCACTCTCGCAGATACTCTTCTATCACAAATCACTCCTGCTATCACTCTTCTCCACTCACTCCACCCTGCCTGCATTCTTTTGTTCAGGATGATGAAATGACCACTCAGATGATTCTGAATATCTTAATACCTGTTATAACCCTTACAATAGGCACATATACTGGTAATGTACGAACCTTCGCCCATTCAAACATGCAGCCTTCAAACTGTATTTTCACCAGACATATTTAATGTACTTCCTATAATAATAGAAGAGAAAAAGAATCTCTTATGACCATGCAGTAGTCCAGCAGCAATTTCATTAATCACAGTAACATCTAAAGTCTACTACAATGGCTCAGGACCACCGGATGCACGAAGAGTTTTGCATTAAAGCGCCTGTCGCTGAACACCTCAACAATGATGGAACTGTAATGAATGGACAGTCAGTGTTGAGGATGAGGTTCTTCTCAGGGTTCCCATCCCAGGGAGTTTTTCCTTGCTCTGGTTGCCACTGGTTTACTCATTAGGGATACAATTTTAAGGAACAAACTTACAGGCACTAAACTTAGACACTCTTTTACACAACTTTATAACCGTCTTTACCCCTGTAAAGCTGCTTTGAGACGATGTCCATTGTAAAAATTCGCTCGACAAATACAAATTCTTCGAATTGTACTTGCTATGAAACTCATGAACACACAAGCTTATTTTTATCATCTCCACTAACACCGTGCTCTTGGAGTCTGCTGGTGCAGGGTCTTAAAAATGACACGTCTCAGTCAAGACCGTGCATCTAATAAACAGGTTTCACGTCTCGAAAGGTGACTCGGCTTCTGTAGACACATTGGACCACGGCTGGTCCTGGTCCTGGTCCAGATCTTTCCGTGGATTTCATCTGTCGTTACTTGCACAATGATAAGAAACATAATGCAGACCAGTGTGAGGGAAGGAAACGCCGCCAGAATGAAAAAAATGTTTGAGAATGACTTCTGTAAATATGTAACTACCAGGTGTAGAGAATATGATCTATTTATGTGCTTAAATTTAATCCTTTAAGTGTTTCAGGTCTTTTTATATACGTCTATCAAACTGAAATAAATCCTGTAGCTTTTTGAGAAAAAGAACAGGACAGGTGCCCCCGAAAACAAGCATTTAGCTCTGATAATAAACAAGATAATAAACACTCGTCTTCTATGGACGGATAACGTATAGATATATGAAACAAGTACTGGTGACCGCTTTCTTTTCTCCGCTCGTCCTTGCGCTGTGTAATTTAAACAAGTGTGTGAGATGCAGTGCATAAAGCCGTAGTCAAGTGGGTTTAACCGCAAATGGGTGTGAAGAGAAAGAAGGAAAAAAAAGTCTTTTTTGAAGCGTCTGTTGTGTTTGGCTTAAGAAGGCAGGACGGGTTCGCTTGATGTTTGCCCAAAAGCCTGGCTACTTTCTGCGTTTAGACTTTTCACCTTATCAGCCACCTGCCTTCAGCTTTATTAGCGCCCTCCTTTTCCCGTTCCCCCTTTTTTTTCCACTTCTCTCCGCCTCCAGAACAACCCCCTGAGCCAAGACAAACTGCTTGAAAGAGTAGCGGGGGGGGGGGGATATACGGGCCAGATAAAGGTGTGCGTGTGCACGCTGGTCATGCATAAATAAGAGCCCGATGAATGAATTCTTGGACACGAGTAGAGCTCGCCTTGATTACACGCCACTTATAATAAAGTCGGCGCTGACGACACGCGGCAAAAATGTGCTGAAAATGCAGAAAAAAAACAAGCTTCATAGTAAAGACTTTTTTATAAAAAAAAAAAAAAAAAAAAGCTATTTAACAACAGACAAAAAAACAGATTTCTGTTGGAATATAATGGTTGTGGCTGTCTAATGGACCTTATAATGCTACATAATGGAGGTTGGGTTGAGGTTGTGCAGTAGTTGGTGGCTTGGTTTCTTTGACTCAGACCCCAGGTATGGCACAAGCTGAAGGATTATAGTGTGACTATGAGGGAGAGTAGGATCGGGTCGGTGCCAGGACGTGGAATGTGAGACTCTGTAGTCAGTGGTGGTGATTTATCGCTAGTGGGAGTCGGCAAGGAAGGAACTCCCTAACTTTTACTTCGCTATTGATAAGACAAACGGATCCACAGCCTGACATTCCAACCTTTGGCATTCCCAAGGACGTTGCGCAAACATGCGTTGGACTAAATAAAAATCTGTTTCTCACTTCCCTTTCGCTTCCCTTCTGTTCTATTTCATGCATATAAAGTTTGGCTGTACGATCTCTCTTTCCATTTCAGGATGCCTGCCCTTTCCTCCTCACAGAATCTCACCAACGTGTCTATGAATGTGGAATTGTTCTCCAAGTCCTGGAGAAGTTGGGGCCATTGGGTGGGCAGAGGTTCGTGAAATTGGCTGAATGTTAAGATCCATCATTCCACATTAAGTGCTCGACAAGCTCAATGGCATAGAAGATTCATCTGCATTTAGACTCAAGTTGGAGGAGATCTCATGTTCTCACGTTTCTCATGTGTTTCTTACATTTTTCTCAAAGAATTGCTTGAGAAACGAGGTACTCTTTCAGACCTTTCCAAAGTTTGAAAATAGAGATGATATTTATGATATTTGGAAACCTTATCCACGAGGATGACTGAGCAGAAGGTGGTTAAGGGCCTTGCTCATGGGGCCCAGCAGTGGCAGCTTGAATTTGAACTTGTAGTAAATGAGGTGGTTTATATGTTGATCATGAGTTTATATCCCACCAATACCAAGCTGCCACCCTCGGGCCCCTGAGCGAGACTATATTTCTAAAATATATATCTTAGACTACATTTAAGATTCAATCGATGTACTTTTTACTCCACTATATTTTAATTGACACTGTTACCAATTACATTTTGCACCTGTTGAAGACGTCATTAAGCCACAACACTCCCCGACTCGCATCTGCTGCCTGTGAGCTGCCTGGCCTCATTTTTAGTCTAAACAAGATCTCAAATAAATTCCAGAACCAGCTTTTGTTGAAGTTCTCTCCAAAGAAAATTTGTTTTTTAATTTATCTACAAATTATTTGCTTTCATTGTATTTGTCCCTAGAAGTTTTATGGTTGTTCTTTGTGACATGACCCCGTCATGTTATTTGTTCAATAGCTTGAAGATCCTTTTCTGAAAAATTGCTTTACAACTTTCTTTTTTTATTTTTGACCGAATTGTATGTTTTATTCTGGCAAGTCAAAGAGGCTGTTGTGTTGTTGGTTAATGAAGTGTTAAGGTGGACAATTTGATTCGTATTTTAAGGAAATAAAACCTTGCAAATCAACCGTTTTAGGCTTTTCATTGGCAGACTTGTGTCTTAGAGCTGAGGACTGGAGCATCTGGGAGCCTACGTTCAATACAAGTGAAATACTCAAGCACTGTTCAAATTAGACACTCGAAAACTTCTACTCAAGTCAGATTGGAATCGGCGACTTGTAAGGAAGTTTTGCAGTAAGGTATCTGTACTTTTACTCAAGTATGATTTTCAGAAGTCCAGAGTCCAAATCCACTGAGAAAAGCTGTCTGAATCACCTGACGCTACATTCACTCAAGCCAATCGAATTCTCTTCACAATAAAGGCAAAAAGCCTTAACAAATCTACACCAATCATTATGGCATCTGCTTTAGTGTAAACAATAAATCATATCTATAGAGCCACTTATTGTAGTTCGCTGATGCTAGGACCGGTATTAATAGTGTTTGCAGTGCTTTACAGTTCAAAGGAACCTTATTCGGTAAAACACACAACGTCGTAACCCTGAAAACAAATCAACAACCTGTAACCAAGGTTGCATATTTGCGCCATCTGTACGAGTGTGTATAAACTCGGGCTAATCCTTACAAACGAGCCTCCAAGAATGTGTATACACGAAATTAGCCTGCAAATGATTCCAAAAACCAAGAGAGGAAATGAACTTTAGAGAGTTCGTTGACTTGATGGACGAGTCTCAGAATCGACAGCTGTTCAACCCGGAGCGAGACTTCGACCCGAAATGCGTGCAGCAGCTGCGTGGCTGGGATCTAAAGCAATGCTGAGAATTTAACCATCAACTGATGGAAAGGAAGATGAATATGATACGTTATACTAGTTAGACTGATGAACCTGGATAAAGGCAGAGAAATCGTATAGAAGCTGCATCATATACTGTAATCGCTGCATTTGGTGGTTTCGCCTGAAATTCAGCCTACAGTCAGTTTCATTCCAGACATGATTCATACCCGGAGGACTATAGCACTGTTGTATTATAAACCACACTTTCCAGTCAGTGACCTAAGTGGAGATCTGACACCAAGACAGAGTGGAGTGGGTTTTTCTCTAAGAAAAGAAGAACTTTTCGAATAATTCAACTCGATTTCATTTTTAAAGAACTTTTTATTATAGATTACGATTATTGTCCCAAAGCAGCTTTAAAAAAATAAAAAGCTTACAAATGCTTTTTACACCAGGGGTCCCCAAACTACTGCCCCCACATTAGAAAAGGCTCTCTGAACAATGCCAGACATATTTAAAAGATTTCATTTGAAATATACGTATTACTCATAACTATTTGGTTTTTGATAATAAAGGCTGGATTTCAAACAAAAACTTCCCCTTAGTTATTAATAGAGGTCGAGGCACAAATTGTTGATCGGCGAAAATCAATACGAATAGTTTTTCCGGTCTGCTGTCAATACGAGAGCGGCCACTAGAGGCGAATCACTGATGCCACATGCGGTTTGATTATATTATATTCTTATTAATGAATATATTAATATTTATTTCATATAGCACATTATAATGATTTAGTATTGTTTTTGTTTTATAATAAAATTCAGTACTATTTTACATGGAGTGTTTGTTTTTTAAAATGAATAGAAAATCAATCGGTTGATTCATCGGTTATCGGCAAGTATTCATACTAGCCTCCTTATCCAGAGCAACTCATACGGACAACCTTATCCAGAGCGACTCATACGGACAACCTTATCCAGAGCGACCCATACGGACAACCTTATCCAGAGCGACCCATACGGGCACCCTTATCCAGAGCGACCCATACGGGCACCCTTATCCAGAGCGACCCATACTGGCACCCTTATCCAGAGCGACCCATACGGGCACCCTTATCCAGAGCGACCCATACGGGCACCCTTATCCAGAGCGACCCATACGGGCACCCTTATCCAGAGCGACCCATACGGGCACCCTTATCCAGAGCGACCCATACGGGCACCCTTATCCAGAGCGACCCATACGGGCAACCCTTATCCAGAGCGACCCATACGGGCAACCCCTATCCAGAGCGACCCATACGGGCACCCTCATCCAGAGCGACTCAAACGGGCACCCTTATCCAGAACGACTCATACGGGCACCCTTATTCGGAGTGAGTCATACAAGCCTTATCCAGCACGACTTACAATCGCATTCATACAACTGAGCAGCTGAAGTTTAAGAGCCCTGCTCAAGGGCCCAGCGGTGGCTGCTTAGTGGTAGTGGGATTTGAACTCACAACTTCCTGATCAGCAGTCCGACATCTTAACCACTACGCTACTCCTCCCCATCACTCCTTCAGATCTTAAAATCTGTGTTTAATCTGTTTATTTCAGACCATGATGTAAGCGGTTACTATAGAAACAACAGCGTATTGCATACAAGAGCATTAATATGAACCTGTGATGCGAATTACAGCTGGCTCTAACTGCGAGAGCTGAAATTACAGGGAATTCATTGAAACGGTTTCGACAGCGCTGTGGTATAAATATTTTATAGTAACGTGTATTTGCACCCTTCGCCCTTTAACAAGCATGTCCAACTCTTTCCTATCCTCTGGGCAGCGTTTGGATCCTCTTAGCTGTAATAATAACAATGTTGAAATGGGACTGTTTTGGCCAATCTTTGTCTTTTCTTCTTCTTGACATATCTGCTGCAAATCTGCCAGATGTTGTCCACTCCGCTTTCAGAAATCCGGTCTGGTGACTGAGGTTTATGGCGAAAACTTTTGCCTTTGATTTGTCCTTATGTTTCTGATTGTCGTTTAGTCCTCGAATGTCATGTATAACTTCTTGGGATCGTCCGGTTTGGAGCAAAAGTGCAAAAAAAAAAAAAAAAGGTAAGTTTTATTTATTATGATTATATTATTTATTTTATGACTGACTTTCCATGCTGTGATAAAAAGGTTTAACACCTAGGCACAAAGTGGTCACTCTTTTCAAGGAGGGCAGGTGACGCTACCAATCTCCTCCCTTTTATATCACTTCAGGTGCGAGAACTTCGTCGACTGCTATTACATTATAACGACCGCTTTAGAATACAGCTGTAGGGGGATGCAGATTCCAGCCTGACCATCTCCACTATATAAATATCACTTTATAAATCGCTGCAGGTCTCCTTCGCGGTTACATTCTTGGCACGGCTTTTGGAATTTCTCCCGCGATGCCGACCGTCCTCCTGGCTTTGTGAAAAACGCTAATTAACGTTTAGCTGTTCCAGGGTGCGCTCGCTCTCTTTCTTTCTCTATATCTCTCAGACCCAATATGGCCGGTTTAAGGAGCTGTGGCGGATTAAAGTGCACCGCCTGGGTGGTGAGGCGGCAAGAAGCTGACATGATGCCTCTGAGAAGCCCTGAGCAGTCGGAGGCCATAAAGTCCTGGCCTGGAGATCATAGGAGCATGTGAGAAGCTCTGGGATTAAAGCATAAAGGCAATGAAGCTAGAACTGTGTGAAAGACTCGGGCACCATTAGACTTTAAACAGCACGTAATTAGCTCTGCTCTTCTGTACCGCGTTACTTCCCAAGTCCTCGGCTCAGCTCACAAATCCTCTTTTACACCGTAGGCATGAATGTTGGTGTGGGGGATATGATCTAAATAGCAATCATTTCATTTTATATACATGCATTTACATACACACGTGCATATAGACAGATAGACGGACAGACAGACGGACGGACAGACAGACAGAGGAAGTGGTAGCTTTTGATAGCTATAGATAAATCTATCTGAAGGAAGCTGTACCTCAGTGGTTAAGGCTCTGGGTTACTGATCTGTGTATTGTAAAAATGCTCACGCGAATCATGATATTTCTGTCATATCGCCAAACCAAATGAGGAGAATTGATTGTTATTTTTCCAGCATTCATAGCGTAACACTACAGGTCTTGTCTGAAAAAGTTACATTTCCATGGCTTTATTTGATCCTATGGGCACGCAAGGTTTTTTTTAGCTCAGTTGTTGATCTAAAGACAGACTCCTACAAGCTTGGGCTTTGCATTATAATAAAAAAAAAGGATAGATAGACGACGATCCCGATATGGCGGAAAAAAAAAAAATGTCGGAGGAATTTTTCATTAAGACTTATTCTCCTGTCAACAGCCGTCTCCCATCAGGCAGTCGGACATGTTCCTCTATCCCAAACAAATGTGGGACGAGAATTAAACATTTGTTGGAAAGGAGGACGAGTGATCTCCGCTAACACTGAGCTAAGACTTTGAGTCGTGATCTGAGAAAGACAGAGAACAAAAGGATAAAAGAATGCGAGTGGGAGGGTGGGCGGGTTGGGGGTGGAATGGAGTGAGAAAAAATAGCCACATCAGACGAGCTCACAGTACAACAGGATCTGACCGCGTCGCATCTGGAGAACAGGGAACGGAGAGGTGGTGGCATTTAGACTGGGTGAAGTGGAGAGAAATGTGCTCATGGTTTACTGCAGCTTTTCTCATCTCTGCTTATACAACCCGAAAGCTGGCCTGAATAGAAGATCTTCTGGTTAGATGTTCCACTAGATTTGTGCTCTTTGAGATACAAGGGCGTAAGAAAAGTCAGGTAATGAGGTGAGGTGAGGAAAAGCATCAAATAGCTGGAGATCTTGAACAGGTTTGGGTCTCCGAGTTCAGAAGTGAATCGCATCCAATGACATTCAATACAATGGTGTGCCTCCAACTTTAAAGAAGAACCACACAGGAAAAGTCAGTAGTTCCAATACTTTTGTCCGTATAGTGTATAACTGGTGGCTCTACAGTGGAGAAGGAGGCTCACCTGACCTCATTTGTTATTCTGGAGCAGGTTTGGGTCTCCTAGTTCAACTGAAGGAAAAAGTTTGTGCTCCTGCATCCATTACTACAGTAACAGTTTGTGGAAGAGCCTCAAGTGGCTGGAAAAGTCAGGGGTCCCCATACATTTGGGCAAATTGTTTATTACCAGAAGACAGAGCTTCATCAGTGAAGCGCCCCACCACCAACCACCCCTCACACACCCTCCCAACCCCTCCCCCTCTCTGGATACAGGTTGTATTAGACCAGAGCATTCATGACTCTTATTTTCTCTTGGCGAAGACGTTTTTATTTTGGAAGTTGTGCGGTCGAGAGTGAGGGCGGAGTAAATACACAGCGCTCCCTGTCTGACTGAAGTCGTCTCTCCGACAGTCTGCGCTTGGGCGGTTGCTTCTGGGGGCTTCTATTTTTCTCTCTTTCGGAATGAAGAAGCAGAAAGAGGACAGGGGGTCCTGGTTTGATTTTCTGCGGCCACGTCGAATAGAAAAACCAGCATAGAACGCTGGTGTGTGTGTGTGTGTGTGTGTGTGAGGAGCCGTCACCCAAAAAAAAAAATCCAGACCTTAGAAAATGGCTGGAAAAGTCCTTAAAATGCCAGTTCTGACTCATTTTGTCCCCGAACGAACGTTTCTACACGTTTTCTATTCGCTCCGTACACCAGCCGGCGATGTTGACGCTTCCTAGTCTGATAATAATCAGGGTACTGCGTGTATAATGTCTATTGAAAACGCCGTTCCGATCGGTGGTGCCGTCGCCAGCTGTTTTTACGACGCGTTGTGTCCAGCGCCAAGAATTTCTCTTAAAAGTGAAAAAATGAAACGAAATATCGAGGAACACGTTTGATGAAGTCTGCTGTGATAATTGTAAAGTCGGTCGTATCTTTAAGTTTAATATTAAAGGTAAAACGCACATTTAGATGCACATCTGCATTACCTAAAAATGGGGTTTGACAAATGTAAACTGATGATTTCTTGCATTTCTTTGATCTTTAGTCCATCACTTAAATTTGTGGCAATTTATTCGACTGCTAAACCGAACCAATATAATAACATAATATAATATAATAACAAGTGCATCGCAAATCGCATTGATTTGATTATATTTATTTGAGCAGGCATTTCGTTTAAAACTGGTTTAAAAACGTTAATAACAATAAACTGCGATACCCCCGCAGACCCCCCACCACCCCGTGAGAGCGAGTCGCAGTCGCCAGGTTTAGTCGAGGAGTTTCTTCCTTACCACAGATAAGACAAGAGAAGCACTAGAGATGCGCTGTCATAACTAAGAATAAGGTAAGATTAGAGCTGAGCGACAGAGATAGATGAGTGTGTGTGTGTGTGTGGGAGAGAAAGGAGAGTCAGAGAAAATGGACAGTTAGGGAAGAAGAGATGCTTGGATTGCACTTATGTGACTGCCCGTGCAGCGTAGGAGGGAAAACTGCGGTTTAAAGCGTTTACAGCTCCTATAGAGCTTCTTTCCTCTCCAGACCGCCAACACTGTGCACTGCAATGGAGTGAACGCACGTCTCGGGACTTTCTCGGGACACATTCGGCTTTGTGTAAATCAGGTCGATAAGATGTAGAACATGATCATCTGGAGATGAATCCGATGCTCAATCAAATTCACCTTTTTTTTTTTTAAGCGTTAAAATGTGAACTTCTGCCATGTAAAAATAATAATAATAAAAAAATAAAAAAGGGCTCTTACTTCATCTCCAGAACCTCCTCCAGGTGCTTCCTGCGCTCGGCTCTCAGTGTGGTCAGGTGGGCCTCCTTCTCCACCAGGGACTGCTGCGTGGACGAAAGCTTGGCCTTCATGGACTCCAGCTCCTGCTTCACTTTCTCCATCGCTCCGAGCAACTCCTCCATCTGCAGAGACACGAATTATACATGCGGAATTAAGCGACTGCAGAACCTGAATAGATCGCAGTGACACAGATACAATATATGAACAAAAGTATTGGACACCTGACATTTTCCACAAGTATGTGGTTCTTCTCCAAACTGTAACTACAAAGATGGAGGCACAACGTTGTATTAGAGGTATTTGGATGTGTTTCACTTCAAATAGAAGACCTAAAACTGGTCATGAATATATGCTTTACATAGGTTGGAATTTGGTGGAAGATCTCCTGCTATAGAGCTCCAACCACATTGAACATGATGAATGTGAACACTGACCGCAGCCCTTTACTAACACCCTTGTATCTGAATAAGCACAAATCTCCACAAAATCTAGTGGAACATCATCCCAGAAGAGTGGAGGTTATTAAAACAGCAAATGGAAACTACATGTGGAATGGGATGTTCAAAACACTCATCAGGTGTCCACAAACTTTTGTCCATATAATATATGAAAGCAAAGAAAAATGTAGATCATATGGAATAAGAAAACAAAAAAGGGAACTCAATGCTGTTTACATGAAACATAAATAAAAAATAATCTATGCTTTTTTTCCCCCTAAAAACAAAAAAAACCTTTTTTTTTTAATGAGATAAAGAAGCAAGTTTTCAAGAACCCAAAAGTCTTGCATTTTCAATGCACCACAGGAACTGAACACAATCGTGTAAAAAAAACTGGTGCTACAGAGACGATATTTCAGCAGTGTTTTAGAGCACCTGAGATGGTTACAATTAGAGGTCGGCCGATTAATCAGTACAGATAGTTGATTGCACCGAGAGTTGATCGATAAAACTGTCGGCAGAAATCTATAACAAGAAATCCAAACTAAAATCCATAGTTTTTCCGGGTTCCGCTGTCATTACGAGAGCGGCCTCTAGAGGCAAATCACTGACACCACGTGCTGTGTTTATACATGCGAGACTTTTTATTATTTATTATTTATAATATACTCATTATATAATTATAATTATTAACAGTTATTTAGCACATTTTCATGATTCAGTACTCAGTATTTTTGTAATAAAGCTTAGTACTATTTTGAGTGTTTGTTTATCCAGTATCGATTGAAAAAATGTAATCGGTTATCGGCAAGTACGGTCCAACCAAGCAACCAATCAATAGAAAATCCACTAGATGTCCAGTGTATCAAGTATCCACCCCAGGAGTTCCCATTCCACAAAAATCAACACATTTTACACAACCGATGGTTCAAGAACTGAAAATGAGTCTCAACACTTCCTGAGAGCCTGAAAAGAGTTCCTAAAAAGGTTCCTGGGTTGAAAACGCGTCTGAGGTTTGAAGCCGAATAAAACCTTCATGACTCAGCACTGAGGTTTTGCGATTTATCGGGCACTTCGGTCGCTTTGCTCGGTTGTGTATTCGTAAAGGTGGGTGATCTCCAGCTCGCTTACACCACGGTTTCCGCCTGGAGATCCCGCCTCTTTTCCGCAGTGCGAGGGAATGCGACGGATAAATCACACAGCCGGTGGCGGGTTTATGTGTTCGTGTGAGGAGAGGTCTGAAGAGTTGGCTCGGGACGCTTCTCACAGACTCCTCTGTGGTTTTGGTTCTGACTCTCATACTTTCTGCTGAAGTGACAGACGCTGGTGTCGGAAACCAACAGTCCCTTTTTTTTTTTTTTTTTTATATCACCCTTTTGTTCAATCAGAACTTCACCCTTCGGCCTTTTCGCTTCTGGTTAAAACCTCTTAGTCGTCAGCGTGTAAGCCCTACACAACAACAACAAGCATAAAAAAATGCACTTCTTACATTATTATTGTAATAACGAGTCACAAACACATCCACTGCTGCTAATCCCGGTTTATTAGGAAAGATAAGGATCCAGTGAACAACATGCCGTAAAGCATTTCTGCTCCAAACAAACAATAATGTTGTCATTTAGATGTTTTTTCTTTTGTTTACGTCACACAACTTCGGCTGGTGTTTGTGTTTATATATTTCCAAATAACATTTTGCATAAAATACGACAGCTTGCTAGTTAAAAAACAAATATGGCTGGTAGAATATAGTGTTACAAAACGCTTAAGACCACAAAATAAAATAAAAAAAGTAAAAAAAGGAATCTTTGGTTGAGTCTCTACTCTCTCTGCAGGTGTCGTCATTTTTTTTATTCTGCACCACCCGTCATTTCAAACCTTTTATCTCCAGCCAGTAACATTATGGAAACAAAATGACTGATTGAAAATGTAGCCAATAAGTGCAGGATTCTAACGATATATGCGAGGATTTTATTCTCCACGTGTGTGAATCTTAGTTGTATTACTCTTTACAAACTCTTACTGGCCGAAGCAGCACGTGGTGTGACGAACCAGGAAGTGATGCAGCTCTCAGTTCGGCACAAACAGCTGTTTAGAGCTCGTGCAAAATGGACTTTGTTTACAAAAAAAAAGAAAACAAGGGAAAAAAGGTGGACAATCAAAAAAGTTGTTTTATCTGAGATTTGCACAAAAAGCCGCGATGTGGAAAATGTTGGGGCGGAGTAACAACAGAGACTTGGAGCTCTACATCTGTAGGTTACAATAAATCTCCCTTTATAGCTTTATACCAGGTTATAGGTTTTAGTGTCCGTTTGTTTTTATAAGAGAAATGCTTGAAAAGTAAGTGTGTGTGTGTGTGTGTATTGTTGGGATTGGAATGACCGCACATCAATATGAATGGCCATGGCTGTAGAACATTAGCTTGTCTGGCTACCTGACCATCAATATGAATGCCAACTCAACATCAATATCCAAACATGTATAACAAAAGCCTTGAATGGTCAGCCATTCATTAATATGCAGACTGTATGAATAGAGTATGAATGATCACCTGAGTTTAGCAGGTGTCTCTCAAACAGAGGGGGGGAGAAAAGGATCAGACAGTCTCAGATAAATGTTTGTAGGAATCTCATTCATCATGAAAATCTTCATAAAATTTGAAATATAAACTCATGAGACATGTGGCTTTCAACCCAGTACTTTTCTAGATTGCTCCAGGACTGATTTCATGTATTTATATATGAAATAAAAATAATGTTCAATGCAGGAAATGTATATCTATGGGACCTCATTATCTGTAACTTAATATCTTTTTGAGCAAGATCAACTTTGATGATGGACAGTAAAGCTCAGAGTGTCTTCTTTCCAAAAATATTTAAATTGTGTATGTAGCACATTTTTATCAGGAACTGTTAACATTTAAAATTAGCTAGAGCATTTTCAGCTGTGAGTCCCGAAATCTGTGGCGCAGGCTAACAGGTTAAAGCCAGCGCCTTTTGAGTTACAAATAAACCATCAATTTATCCAATAAGATCTTGTGTATAGAGCGGCGTTTCTTTAGAACCCGGATAAGGTTTCTTCGGCTCACTCCGAGGCCCACGCGGTGGAACTCTGGCTCGCTTCACTATTACAAACACAAAGCACCGAGTCCTGACAAGCGCGTAAACTTGAGAGGGGATGAAGGAGCCGGCGTAACGGGATTCTAGTCTGCAGGACTGGAAAGATTACAAACGGATTCCGGTGGGCGTGACTATGACATAACCGATACTGTAACTGTTTAGGTTTATTTCAGAAAGCTAATCTGATTGACTTTCATGCCCATCCTGACGTGGATCTCCCTTCACTGTAAACCAAACATCATCGCTTCTCAATTAGAACAATCACAATCACAATTAGAACAAGCCACTTGGCCTGAAGCGCCACCGCTAAGCGATACTGCAGTTCCTATGCTGAAACATCTCGTTCACAATCACCCCGCACCCATACCCACGTTTTACCAGGGCTCATGAGGGTATAAAGAAGATCTCAACCCTCCTGGACACCAGTGAGACACTTTGGAGTAACACATTCCAAGTCCATTATTCTAGTAAAGTTTAGGAGACGTGAAAAAAAGACTCCAAGATCCACAGAGGAGTGAGGGGCCGTATATATATATATATATATATATATATATATATATATATATATATATATATATATATATACATACAATTCCTTATCTAGAGCAGCCTTCACTTATCTCATATATACAAATGAACAGGGGAGGGTGGGGGATCTCGCTCAGGAGGACCTACAGTATACAAATCATTTGTATACTAACACAGACAGACAGACAGACAGACAGAAAGATATATATATTTATTTTTAGGCTGTCTGTTTGTCTTTTAGGATGATGTGTGTGTGTGTGTGTGTGTGTGTGTGTGTGTGTGTGTGTGTGTGTGTGTGTGTATATACACACACCACACACACATCATCCTAAAAGACTTTCCGACAGCCGATTCGCTCTGAACAATGGCGTCTGTCAAAATTCCATAAATGTAAAACGCAGATTGTTTTGCTGTTTATCATCAAGCGCATCAATTTATTTTGCTCGTATTATAAAAGCGGCAAGGAGTTGACAGGCTATACCGTCACAGACACTCAAGCCTCACATTTTTGTTAAACGACCTTCAGTTCAGCCCCCTGGTGGTTGGAGGAAACACGTGAGCTGGCAAAGCACTCGGAGCAGCAGCCCGGTCGTCTCCCATAACTCATCAACCTAATATACTGTACCACGGCCAAGCACTGAAACACTAATGTCCGGTGCTACGGATCAACACTGGAGCAAAATTTATACCTGCCGGTGCCTCGCTCCCTCTGCTGACCTCATTCCTCTCTCACATTTGTCATCACACACCATCATCCGTGACAGACAGAGAGAGCACTAAACAGTAGGACCAAATTCCTAGTGATGGGAAACTGACTTGAGCTGAAGATGATGTTTACAATACGAGGTCTGGAATAGCTTATATATTTCCGATGCCTTGAAAAATGTTTTATTTTTTACATTTTATACAGAGAAAGCACGTAGCATCAATGAATCACCTCTAGAGGCCGCTCTCGTAATAACAGCAGACCGGAAGCCTGGAAAAACTATCGGTATGGATTTTTGCAGATAGCTGATAGTTCCAGCAATCAAATATTGGAAAAAATCAATTAAAGCATAAGACTCTGGATCGGAAGGTCATTTCTGGGCCATTGAACAGGGCCCTTAACCATCAAATGCTCTGGATAAGGGGGTCTGCACAAACACACGCTTTCGCCCTTCCTGATAGGTAAAAGCTAACTGGAGTGTGTGTGAATTGGGCGAGACTAAAAAGTGAGAAAACTGGGCTATTGTGTTATACCTTGGCTGTAACTTGTTACATTAGCTGTGAGCTTTGCGACCAATTTTAATTGCTCGACATCTCTGGTAATCGGCCATTAAATCTTGTTAGGGGAGCGCCTCTGCCAATATTTGTCTTTCCAGGCTGGTCAGCTAATACCAGCCAAGCCGAGGCCTGTGCGATACAGAGCTGGCGGAATATTTCTGCACGAATGGCAGAAATGTCTGCCCTATAGAAATAGGTTTTGCTTAGCGAGAGAAAAAAAAAATAATTAGAGGGAACATTGTTCTCTGGAGGAAGCGAGTCGAGTGGTCCCCCTCCTTCGGGCTTCCCAGACGCATGGAGAAACGTTTAAACTTCGCCAGCTTTAGTTTCATGGGCTACAGGCTGTGGTGAGATGGAGAGATGTAAGAACTGCCAATCAGGATTGAACTTCCCATGAGAAGTGTGCGAAGAAACGGATGAAGGATTCCCGAGCGGGGACTTCTCAAAAGAAAAACAGAGTTGCACTCAAACAAGCTTTCAGGCACACACACACACACACACACACACACACACACACACACACACACACACACACACACACACACACACACACACATATATATATCCATACAGATCATGATCCTGGATTAATTGCTGTTTTTTTTATTTGCTGAATGAATCTGGATATTTATTTTTTTTACGATCGCAGAGTGAAAGACTTTTTCGGAACTGCACAGAGCAGTCGTGTGTTCACGTGAACGGGACGTGTTAATCAGGCAACAACAACGACTAGCAGAGGAACTGGATGCATTTCCTTGATGTAACATTTCTAGGAATAAATGTATTTGATCACCTTTCCCTTATTTTTAAATGTATACACACACACACAAATCAGCAGAACAGCTGCGTAATGAATCCATGATGTGCAGCGGCAGATACGGTGTCACTTTTCCCCACAGGGCAGATATGGAAACCAGAGCAATCTTCAGTGACCCAAAAAGCCTTAGTCAGTATGAAAGGATGTGATGGTTTTTACAGTAGAAGCACTCGGCTAAGGTTTGCTTCGTGCTAAAGATAAGTCGTTCATTAAGAGATTAAACGACGCCACGTCTGTTATTCGTGCGTTGAGCATTCAGTCGTCTGCCAAATGCGAAATCAGACGCACGTCTAAATATATGGAAATGAGAGAAAGAAAAAAAAACGTTCGAACTGATCAAAAGTGAGCTTTCGGCTTCTGGGACGCGAAATTTCCTCCCGTAGATGAAGCATTTGAAGATATAAATGAATGCAGCTCCATGCGCCGATTTGTTTTCTCAGGGGGATACGAACCAACATGCGATGTGAGCGGGCGGGGCCACGCACCGATTTACTGCTTATTTATGAAGCGCTGGACTCGTGCCTGCGTGATGATTGCACCGGTCGTCTGGTGGGCTCGCGGCTTTGCCGATGCTATCGGGAATCGCAGATGGATTCCGTCTTCCGTTCTTTTCACCGCCAGAAAAGTGTCCGAGTGCACGTTTTCTATAAAAGGGACGATGAGTCTTATAGGAACTCACACAACTATCCAAATCACTTTGATTTCATGCTAAACTGAGAATTTCTGAGAAAGAAATTCATATCTAGGACGCAGACTACACAGACAGAAGTATTGGGACACCTGGGGATTCCAGCCCTATGTGGTTCTCTGCAAAACCGCTACCATAAAGTTGAAGCCGCACAACTTTATAGGACGTATCTGGATGTGGTTTACTTGAACTAGGAGACTCAAACCTGTTCCAGCTCCATGAAGATCTGCTTTACATGGGTTGGAGTGGAAGATCTCCTTCTATTGAGCTCCAACCCAATTGAACATGATAAATGTGAACGCTGACTGCACCCCCAGGCCTTCTCACCTTCTCACCTACACAGTACCTGACTTTACCTTTACTAACACCCTTGTATCTAAATTAGCACAAATCTCCACAAAATCTAGTGGAACATCTTCCAAGGAAAGCTGAGCTCAATATAAGAGCAAATGAGGACTAAATGTGGAAATGAGATGTTCAAGAAGCAGTCGGATGTCCATAAACTTTTGTTCATATAGGATATATTACCAGGTTAATTTACTTCACTTCATTAAAACCTAGTTATTAAATATAATTAAATACTATATTGAATTAAATAATAAAGGTTCTGGTTTATGGACCCAAACGGACCTTGAAATACAAACTAATGGAATAAGATCAAAAAGCTTTAAGTAACAGATGAAAGATTAAGAATATGCATTTATTCAAACACAAATATTAAAGGGAGGTGGTAGCTTAGTGGTTAAAGCATTGGATTTTGGATCCGAAGGTTGAAAGTTCAAAGCCATATAGCGTATTAAAGGGATCCTGGTATTTTAGACGCACCCCCGCAGCCCCTATGGTACCTTAGTGAATTCATCTACAGACATTACACCAGTAAGTTGGTCCCATTTTGATGCACTCAACAAATAAATGTGAAGTAATTTCCCTAAATGCTTTATTTATCACTTAATATGAATAATACAATAATGTGTTTAAAAGAATTGAAAAAAATTTGTGAGTGAAAACTGTTTAAAATGTTATTCCCAACGTTCCTGAATTTTACGATAATCCGCAATCTGCCGTTAGTCGGGTTTCCGAATGAGAACCCGCGATTTTTTCCGAGCTGCGAATTATCAGGGGTTGACTGTATGTTGTGTTTTTTTTTGTTTTTTCTCCAACTGGAGATGAAAAGATGAGACAGGTAGGAAATGAAGAGAACTCAAAAACAGAAATGGAAAGACAGAGCTGAGTACAGGCTTTCTTTAGGCCATGAGCAGAATAAAAGTAACGAAATGGTGAGTAGACGAATAAAAAAAAACTAAGAGAGAAAAAATTGCAACGTTGGCAGAAAACTTGAATGGAAAAAAATTAAAGGAGATGAAATTAAATCCGATATATTTTTTTTCCTCCAAGTTCCAAATGGCTAAAACGCTGATTAAGAGCAATGCATGGATTCCAATGGGGTGAAGAAAAGAAAATAAAAAAAAAAAGAAAAGAAAAGCTGAGCTGAAGTGTTGCGCCTGATACGCAGAGACGATAAACCTGGCGGTATTGTTCATGAGATCATGACGCTCCGGATCACATCCGCTGAAACTACAGTGGCGTCCTGCTTCATTCTTTTACGATCCATTCATGGGGTTAAAAGAGAAACTCGACCAGTTTGCCTTCGGTTCGAGACTAAAATCCAGCTTTCGGCTGAGACAGAGCTGAACGTCTGCTTCCTGTCCTCTTATCGAACAGGGTTGAACTAATTTGGCTTCTAATAACACGAGCTTATGAGCATCAGGACCATCAAATGCCCAAAGCTTTCATTTATATAAGACATATTGTGAAGTATGAAACCGATTTCTTTTTTAAGCTCAAAATGAACGATAATAAAGTGTGTAGTTGGACAGGTATCTACATTTGTGGACACCTGACCATATAGGCTTTTTGATCATCCTATTCAATTTAGTCTCCATTTGCCTTTATAATCACCTCCATTCTCCTGGGAAGATGTTCCACTAGATTCTGCAGTGGGTTTGTGGAGCCCCGAATACATGGTGCCTTGAAAATGCAAGACTTTTGGGTTCCTATTGGTTTTTTGAAACCAGTTTTTATTGTAGGGTTTTGGGGTTTTCATATTTCAGCTGTCACTAAATGACCCTAAATTTGTCTTTGCTTTTATACACAATATGAACAAAAACTATATGGACCAGAAGATTCATATGTGCTTTGTTATAGGAGGTGAACATCTTATTTTACATTTACTCTTCATTTGCTGTTAGTATGAGCTCCACTCTTCTGGGAAAATGTTCCACTAGATTTTGTGGAGATTTGAGGTCATTCCACCACAAGGGTGTTAGTAAAGTCAGGTACTGATTCAGGTGAGGTGAAGAGGCCTGGGGCTGCAGTCAGCGTTCACCTTCATCAAGGAGCTCTACAGCAGGCCAGTCAAGATCCGCCTCTGTTTTCTACCCAAACACGTCCAGATGGACAGAAAGCAACAACACATTGCCTCCAAGGCTGATTGAGTGTGCGTGATGCCTTGGAGAGGACCGAGCTCTCATTCACTAGGATACAAGGTTCCTAGGATTCGCTACGGATCCAGCGCAACTCGATCCAGGATGAAATGATGATAAAATGAATGGAGAATGACAAAAAAGATTTTTTTTACATGACTTGACCCAGATTATGAGCTCCTGATTTATTTTTTTTACTTGAATGAAAGTATGGGAATATGTAATTTGATGAGAGGTGACTACAGAAGAGGAGGTGGTAACTTAGTGGACCCAAAGGTCGTGAGTTCCAATGCCAGAAACACCAAGCGGCACTCCTGAGCCCCTGAGCAAGGCCCTTAAACCCCTATAGCTGCTCAGTTGTATGAATGCTCTGGATAAAGGGGTAAATGTAAATGGAGGAATCCTTCACAGTACCCCAAAAATGAACCTATACACAATTTGACAACAATAAAACCTCAAAAAAAAAAGGTCACTCCATTGGGAAGGTGAATTTGACTTCTACATAAGAGAATGAGAGAAAATGCAAGCCTGAGACACCGATCAACCAGGGATCATCTTCAGGGAACAGTCAATAGAGTAGCAGAGTGATAGTGGTTAATCTTCCTATCATAATGTTTGGGTTGGAGCGAAACCAAAAGCCGCAAACTTCCACTTTGCAAAATAATAAAACGAATGGGGAAAAAAGAGGGGGATAAAACCTGAAGAGCAGATGGGAATTAAAGTACATAAGTAAATGGAATGGAATCATCCCTTGATTTTTTTAAAGAAAGTAAGAAAGAAGGAAAACAATCATTTCATACCTTGAACCACTTAAAGTCGGCGTGGTTGGAGTCATGCATAGGCTCATGAAAGAGCTTCAAACAGGCAGCGAGCAGTGGAGAAGCAACACAGAAAGAGAACAGAGTAATTACAGAAGAAGCCAAAAAATCAAAGCTTTCTCAGCAGAAAAAAACAGAAGCAGACGAAACAGAACCGACCGGAACGTTCTTCGGACACGAATCACGCAAACGAAAATTGGAAGCAGAAAAAAAAAAAGAATAGAAATTTGTGGGAAAGACATGGCTGTTTGGGGTAAACATGGAATTTCTGAGACACCACAAGGGGGCGCTTTAGGGCCAAAAGGGCATCTGAGGTGCGAAGACGGAGAGACGGAGACGTAGTTTAGCAGGAAGGGATGAGAGCAGCGAAGAACAGGAATACGGGCGGCTACGAGACCTCTGATCAACCCTACAGGACGTGCTGAGGCTTTTCTTTGGTCTGATGCCCCGTGAGAGAAGGTTATGAAGTATGTCATTTGAGTGCTGAATCATGTCTGGAGGCTAGACGCACATTTTCATGCGGTCTAGGGGAAAAACGATTTCACCAGGCCCGCTCGAGCAGCTGGTCGCGTTTGGACGGGCCGGCTCGGCTGTAAATCCTGCCCCTGGGTTAAGTGATCGGTGTCGCAGCACAGTGAGAAGCTTGTGTCAGAGGAAAACGCTGCTTTCTCCCAGAGAGGCCAGAGTCTGCCCTTAATTACACACACCCATTACACTGGCTGGTTGAGTGAGGTTTGGCATGGTGCAAAAAAAAAAAAAAAAAAACTCATGAGAGCATCAGCTAAAATAGGACAGGCCTGACCCTGCAGTGCCAGCGTAGTGATTTCATTAGATTAGGCTTCTCTGCTTTCAGAGCGACTAAAGCGTGGGTCAAAATGAGCAACGGGGGACGGAAACGGAAAAAAAAAAGAACGAGAAAAGGAGACGGAAAGGAAGAGGGCTATCGGGTTAACAAAGAACAGCAACACACTCTTCCACGAAAAAAAAAAAAAAAGGGCTGGCAGAAATGTGTACAGAGCCTGAATCCAACATGTGTGCTACAAAAATCAGAACAACAAGAAAGAAGCAATTAGACGAAATTGAAACCAGAGTTACGAAGACGTGTGTGTATGCGAAGATGTGTGAAGAGCTACGGGCAGGTTGTGCGTCTGTGTTTTACATGTTGCGTTCACAAGTAGGTCTGATCGTGTCTTTAATGCTCTCCATACAGCAGAGCACACAGCTTCAACTCCGATACGATACACTAAAGACGTGTGTAAAGCAGCTACCGATCGCGTTGCAGTGCGATCCGATCCGATTTGACGAAAACGATACCGTGTGATGATCTTCAATTCAATATGGTAAATATCGTTTGAGTTTATTGCTTCAGTACAGACGCCAAATTGTCAATTTACTGAAGTGACTTCTGAATTCTAACGCATGGCCCCTTCGTGGTGCAAAAAAATAAATAAATAAAAGATGAAATAAAACCAGACGTTCTTTTCCTGTCGCGTCTGCAGGAAGATGCAGCTCTACCTCTGCCATGTTAATCTGTATTCTATGTTACTCCCAGGACACAAATTCGATAGTCACAATTTGTCCAATAGCCCATTTGGTCACACATTATTGGTCATTTTCTATATAATGAAAATATTGTGCATCTACTGATAATTATATCGAAATCGTTTTTTATCGATGCATCACATTGTTAACTTTTACACTACCAGCCCTGATGAAATCCTACTCAAGGTGCTGGTGCTCCCATTACTGTGACTTTTCTCCATCACTTTTGAAAGTGGTAGCTCAGTGGTTAAGATGTTAAGACTCCTGATGACAAGTGAGTTCAAATCCCAGCACCACCAACCTGTCACTGCTGGGCCCTTAATCAAGGCTCTTATCACTCAAATGCTCTGGTGCATATACGAGTTCATTGTCGGTCGCTCTGGAAAAGGATGTCTGCAAAAAATGCCACAAATGTTTGCTCTGGAGTAGCGACGCTATGCGACCAATTTAAAGCTACGGTGTCCTTAATATGTCATTTATGAAATCAACTATTCTGTAAAACCCGAAGCACCACTGATCCGCTCCCCTCGACCTGCCCGATACATCCTGATGTCCTAATTCTGGATGGACTCTTTTCAATTGGAAACTACTAAGTGCAGCTGATGGTTCCACGTAACCAAAAGATCCATGAGGTTAATATGGAGGGTTAAACCTAAGAACCTTGAAGATGGATTTGCACTGTATTTCAGATAATCAGTTTCCTATGATGGTTTATTAGAACTACGGCTGCAATGAACAATTTTGCACCAGTTAATAACCTCAACAATGATCAGTTCAAAAACGTTAAAAGTAGAGATACAGTAGATCAAATGTGATTCCAGTAAAAGTGTCACTTTAAACTTTCACTTGAGTAAAAGTTAGAAAGTTTTTGCCTTCAAATGTACTTAAGTATCCAAAGTACTATGATTTATTATAACTATAATGTTCCTATTATCATTTTTATCACAAGACTCTTCACTTAATCACCTTTGTTTATGTGAAAAGACTCGAATGTGACTTTCAGCACACTGATCTATTAATAGAATGATATTAATGACTCAAACACTGATTGATTTCTATTCAAATTATCATGAGCACAAAAGCTTCTTTTCAACTATTTAAAAAAAAAAAAAAAAAACACGGCAATGAAGTCACGTGTGTCGTGTTGAGTTTGAGTCTGGAGTATCATAATTCATTCCTCTCTAAATGTTCTGCTTGATGTTGAACTGATGCTGAACCGAATGTTGGTGAAAAGTAGATACACACCGAGCGCAGATCAGAACGAGTTTAAAACGGAGCTCACGCTCGACCCTGATTGGTGGATTGCTGCGTGTTTGAACGGTTACGTTTTTTTATTCGCTTAAATATAAAGGATTTCGCAAAATGCAGTTGAGGAAAAAGTCAAATATTTGACTTTAAAATGCAGCGAGGTTACAAAAAGTCAAGTTTCGTTAAAGTCTTCTCAAATGGAAATACTTCAGTAAAGTACAGATACGTGCAAAAAGTAGAGAAATGTGCCATCGATTTGCGAGATAGAAAGACCTCCATAAGGTTCTCCATAAGCCCCGCCCACCAAAAACGAGCCCAAAAATCAGTTCTTCGTGCGGCTTCAGGTTCTGGAACACACATTAAAAAGCTCAAATAATTGACATTCTCTGAGAAAAAAAAACATTTTATCCAGAGACATTATGGGGCACGGAGTCTTAGTTCCAGTTCAGGTCACTTAGCAATGGAAGCGCTAATGACTGTGGAGATGGGTGATGAGGGGTTTAGGAACAGTGATGCAGAGTTTGGCAGCCATCCAAACATCCTTTTTTGACTTCCAGAGGACTAGACCAGGCTTAGCAGCAGCACTGGCTTCCTTCGAAGCCCTGTGCTAATTAACCCCATAGGGGATCTGAACAGTAGACCACTCTGGCCAAAGCCAGGAGTCAAAGGAACTCGAGCATGACGTGTTCATTGCCCTTAAGACTGTCAGTCTGCAGCAGCTGGGTGAGCGGTATTCATGTTGACTCACGGGCACAGGGAAGTCTCATTCGGTTTCTTTTTGATGCCATCTCTATTCCAAACAGAACATTGAAACAGAAACGGTTTCAATGGCATAAAAAACAAAAAAAAACACCAAGTGACCCATTTTAGACGCGAATGAGACATGCCTTGTGTATATGTGTATGGAAAAAAAGCAACAAGGTTCTCATTTCGGCATACTTGCTATACAGGAGTGATTTATTTTCCAAATGAAGACTGACTGGAGACACAAACACGGGCGGGCGTATGCCACATGAATGCTGTTAAATGGCCCTGTGTTGGCAGGGTGATGTGAGGTTGGCATGATTCACAGTGTTGCTGCAGTGATGTGATGTGCTGCGCTGTGCTGTGACAGGGCAGCCATTATGCTAGCAGCTTAGGAGATGCTGGTCTTCCATAGGAGTGTATTAAACACTTCATAAAACAGCGTTCGGAAATAAAGGAAGTCAGGAAGCCATGACTTAAACGAGCATGTTCCTCTACAGAGCAGCGACACACTTCACTTCAATCTTGTCAGCTTGTTTTGGAGTTTTCAGTGTTTGGGGAGGATCTGAATTAATTATCTGGATATACAGCAAAAAAAAAAATTTTTGGAAAATATTGAATACCATACACTGATATGGGCCGCATTTCTTTTTAACACTTATTCATACTACATAACAAGATGTAGCAAAAGGCATGGGTTGATTTGTAATAATTGTTCATATTTTATCCTTTATCAAATACAACCCCACTTCCAAAAAATTTGGAAGACTGTGTATTTACATTTGCATTTACAAACCTCATAAACCCAAGTGAGTAAATGTACCATATTAAAGACAAAAATAAGTTAATTCTGAATTCGATAAAGCTCATTTAAAATGAACTGTTCTGTGGTCAGATGAAATTTGTATTTCTTTTTGGAAAGCATCGACTCCACGTCCTCCGGACTAAAGAGGAGTGGGACCATCCGGCTTGTTATCAGCTCTCGGTTTAAAAAAAAAAAGAGAAAAAGTTGCATCTCTGATGGTATGTGAGGGCAGGAGCGTGCACCGATTTATATACAGGTGTCTTTTTTCAGGGAAGGCCTTGCATATTTGAGAAAGACTATGCTAACTGCATACTGCATCGATTCCATAAGAATGACTGTTTTTTGTAGGCCTGTAGTTTTCACCATTTAAAGACATTTGGCGCATCATGAAACGAAATAAACAACAACCCAGAACTGTTGAGCATCTAGAATCCTGTATCAGACACATATGGGAGAACATTCCTCTTCCAAAACTTAAGCAACTGGTCTCCTCAATTCCCAGATGTATACGGACAGTGGCCCCGTCCCACCACTGCTGCAGCCACCAAATTCAAAATGACCTTATTTTTTCTTAAAATGGTATAAATTCCCAGTTTAAACATTTGAGATATATATTGTTTTACTTTGAATAGAATATGGATTTAGGAGATTTGCAAAATTAGTTTTTTTTATTACTATTGGAATTGGGGTTGCAAAAGAAAACCTGATCTGAGTCTTTGGTGAAAAAGTGCACGACTCCTGCATCACAGCACCAATAAATATCATCTGTCTGTGCTGTAATCAAAATATTAAACACATACATATAAATAATTCTATTTAATATACGCGTGTGAATGTGAGCAGGAAGTTCAGGGGCCGCGATATCGCCAGCCATCTGAACCTCTCCCTCTGACCTGTTTCTCCGCATGCGTCCGAGCAGCTTCTTCTTGCGCCAGCACCATCTCTCTCTCTGCAGTGATCTGAACGCTCTCGCGCAGGGCCTCCTCCAGTTCCTCGATTCGCTCGTCTTTCTGCTTCAGAGAGTCCTGTTTAACAGGAAAAATGCGATAATTGAGACAGACGATAAAACGTACCAAAGTATCGGATTCACAGGAAGAAAAACACATGAACACACGTGAAGTGAAGTAGAAGTAGATGATCAGTAGGAGCAGGTTGCTGGTCAACAATAAAATAAGGGTGTTTGGGAAGCTCCGGTGGTTTTAGGTCAGGTGCGGTTTGTTTTATGACTCACCTAAAACCCATAAAAAGAAAAAAAAAAAAGAGGGGGGACGGCACCACACTTCTTTTCTTTCTGCGTTTAGTCGTCAACAGAACATCACTGAGCCAATCTTCAGCCATTATATCCATGTTCTGACTTGGTATTAAGATCTAACTATGGTGGACAGCGTCACTAGATGTTTGTTTACAGCAGGTATTTTTAGGGTCGATCTACGGCGACCTCCAACTTTATAAAAGCTGAGGCTTTTATAAAGAAGAGAAACTGTAATTAGAGGAAAGAAGAAATCATGGAGATCCTTCGATCTGTGCTTTGACCAGTAAAGAAGAATGCATAAAATGTATTTCAATTCACGTTTATTTCTATAGCGCTTTTCAAAATGGACATTGTCTCGAAACAAAAAAGGAAACTGTACAAACAATAAAAAATGTATGTAATACATATAATAAAAATGTCATGAAAAGTAAAGGAGAATTCCTTAGATAATATGAGGAAGAATCCTTGAGAGGAACCAAACTCATCTGAGTGACACCAAGATCATAAAAACCGCATTCCAAACACCCCAGAGTGAGAAATGTAGCTACTGCATTGCTGAAGATGTTCCACAAGATTTGGTGAAGATTTGTGTAAGTGTCTGAGGTGCAGTCAGCGTTTGCTTTCATTGTAAAATACGGTTGGAGGTCTATAGCAGGAGATCTTCCACTCCAAACCATGTAAAGCACATCATGGAGCTGGCTTTATGGACAGAAGAATTTTTCTGGAACAGGTTTGGGTCCCCGAGTACTCAAGCGAAGGAAAAATGTCATGCCACTGCATCCAAAAGATCTGTGCGCCTACAAGTTTGTGCTCACGGTTTGAAGGAGAACCACATAGAGCTGGAAAAGTCCGGCGTCCCAATACTTTTTCCACAGAGTGCACTTTAAATGAAGGTGGTGGTGGGGGGGGTTATGTATGACATGATTTGAATCGATTTGCATATCAAGCAAATTTCTTGATTTCGCGTGACGAAATAATTCCATCCTGGTGGGTGTGGTCAGGTTTAGGAGGATGACTCCGCCCACACTCATGAAGGGGGTTACATGCTAAGAAGCTAAAGGTGTCATACTCCATAGATCACAGCCCAGTTGGACTCCAATGGAAGAGTCTGGGGTTCGGAACAGCGAGTTCGTCATCATCATCATCATCATCTACTGAGGGGAAAATCTGAAGAGCAGTGACGATGTTCTGGTGGTTTGCCGTAGTGACACAGTGCATTATGTTAGGCCTCCATGTAGAGATTCATCTCCCTTCTGCACAAACACACTGAAAGCAGGCGGTGTGATCATCTTCTGGAATGCCTACATCTGCCATGAATAAAATCGCTTTTTTTTTTTTCTTTTTTAAAACCGAAAGGCAGCAATTACGGGAAGTTGAGGCCTGTAGGGTGTCGGGTGAAAGGTGAGACCAAACGTCTATATGTTCTCCGAGCATCAGCTCCACATTCTTAAGACACAGCACAATTGGTCTGGCTTGATTTAAAGTGACGCTAATCCTTTTTGTACGGTCAATATCTCATTACGCTAATGCTCCCGGTGCCAAAACTGCACAACTGATAGAAAGAGACACCTCAGGGAAGACCAAATTAAAGCCACATGGAGGAGCACTGGGAGTGGATGAGCTGTGAGCTGTGGAGAAGCTCAGGGAGAAAGCGAAACCCCCAGAACACTATGAGCAGTAAAGCACATTTTGAAATGGAACGAGAAGGTGCAAAACGTCTCATGAGAAAAGATTTGGTAATGTTCATCGGTCCCACTGTCATTGATTGCAAAGGATTTGTGCCCAAGTTCTTACTGTACATGGACAAAAGTATTGAGACACCTGAGTTGTTGTTCTTCAACTGCTCTCCAACTGTGGATCTTCAGCACAACCGTAGAGGCACACATTTCTATAGAGCGTCTTTGGATGTGGGAGCATGAAACCAGATGTAGGCATTCCAGAAGATGATCACACCGAGTGTGTTTTCACAGAAAGAAGAAGAATCTCCAAATGGAGACTGCACTTCAGACCAAATAATGTGAGTCACTATGGAGCCACTATGAGCAACCATAACATCGTCAATGATCTTCAAACCTTTTTATTTACCCCAGTAGGTGTTTGATGATGATGATGATGATGATGACGACCCTGTCCTGTTCCGAACCTCAGACTCCTCCAATAGGGTCCAACTGCACTGCGATCTGAAGAGTGTGGCAGCCATAGCATATAACAGCATTGTTTACATTTGCATGAAACTCCTCGTGTCATGCGTGTGGGTGGAGTCATCCTGAACCTGACCACGCCCACCAGGAAATAATTTTTTTTTTTTTTACATCAAGCAAATTTGCAGCCGTTTGTTCCTTTAACAGGACAAAAATCTATCAAACCTTGCTATGTTATGTACCCGCCAAAAGTATTGGGACGCCGGACTTTTCTAGCCGTATGTGGTTCTTCTGATACAATAAAGTTGGAGGTGCACGATTGTACGCATGATCGAGCCGAGGGGAGACGTACCATCTTAATGTCAGGTGAGCGCCAAACTTTTGTCCGTATAATGTATGATGGATTGAATTCATTTCGAGCCTTTTAAAATTGAAAGACTATGAAATAAACGATTTAATCCTAATAAAATGATGCAATATTTTGTTAAACCCCTTGAAAAAATGTCAATAATCCTAAAGTTGAACGAGTTTTGAAATTAAGCTAAAAAATTGTAATATAACGATCTAAAGTGTATCGTATCAGAAAGAATTCGCTCGAGGAGAGTGCCACAAAACGGGAAAAAAAAAAACAGGATTTTTGTTAGCGGCGTGTTCCCTAGAGCAAACCGAGTGTCTCGCGAAGCAGATGCGGTATAAAACAGCCGGATTTCTCTGCAAGGGGTGAGAAAGCGCTTTTCTAGTGGTCTTGGCACGAAGAGGAGAAGAGTTGCTAATGTTTAAAGAGGAAACGCAAAAGAGCAGCGGGAGTCTGTCTCTCCTGGCTCGGGAAAGGCCTGAGCGTAGCCAACAATTCTGCAATTTCGAGTGTAACTACCCTACAAACAGGCCCAATAAAAAGTGCTCGCGAGTCTATTAGGAACAAGAGCCTAGGGCAGGAGAAGCTTCCCACCCAGGCATCTAGAGCTCATGAGAAGATACAACGATCCTGGTTGCTTTGAAGAAAAATACGCAAGTTTACGCGCTAGCAAACGGCGAGTCGCTGCTAGCCTTCCATTGATTTTTGCTTCTGATGAGAAAATCTGGTGCAAAATCTAATCTCCAAAAGACCACCTGAGGCCTCCTCTCTTCACCTGACCTTTCTAAAATCCTTGTGTCTGAATGAGCACAAATCTCCACAAAAGCATCTTCTCAGAAAAAGTTATTATAACCGCAAAATGGGGACTATATATGGAATGGGATGTTCAGCAAGATGCACATAAGAATCATAATAATCGTTTTCCAAGATTAATTGGCACCGATAGTTTTTCCGGTAGGCTGTCATTACGAGAGCGGCCTCTAGAGGAGACTGCGGTTCGTTTTTACACACGAGACTGTGCGCTGCACAGGGAGCGCTATATTATATTTATTGATTCGAATTTATGTTTTGTTTTTATTATTAATTATATAATTCTATGTATTTATTAATATATTCATATGTATTTCATTTAGCACATTTTTAGCATTTTTTGTTCGTTTTTATAATAAAGTTCAGTACTATTTTACATGGAGTGTTTGTATTTTGATCCAGTATCCATTTTTAAAACTATTGATTGATTAATCAGTGATCTGCAAGTACGATCCCACCAGGCCACCATCTAGTAATATGTTTGGTGTGTATGCAAATCAGGAGTGAAAATCCAAGAACAAATTTGGAAAAAAGGAGCTGACTGCAGTTTTTGTATCAGTCTACCTGTGTGTACACTGAAAGCCCAGAACTCTTCACATTTCTTTTTGCATATTAACTTCATGGAGACAAAGTTCATCTTGGCTGAGGTTCTTTTGGGGCATGTGGTTAGAACGTGAAAGCTGTGTACAATGTTCACCTTATTTTACTTGCTAACCAATTTTATTTTTTATTTTTTTAAGCTGGCTTTGTCTCTCCATTATTTTTTGCTTTTTCTTCCCTGATTGGAATTTATAAAGGCATAGACCTGTAAAGAGCAGTTACCAGAATAATACAAAAATAAAACGTAAGGAAAAAGATAAGATTCCATTTAAATCTTCACGATCATTCCATCTCGGCCTGGTGAATAAAACCTTTTCCACGTTTATATCCGGAGAGGCAGAGCTCCAAAACCGACTCCCCCGGCAGGAGCGATGCTCTTCAGGGCAACAGAAGAAAAAAAGACCGGGGGGCAGAAAGTCATT